>NC_058406.1:59825617-59897299 GCF_002201575.2 Neomonachus schauinslandi
AGAAAGAAAGAAAGAAAGAAAGAAAGAAAGAAAGAAAGAAAGAAAGAGAAAGAAAGGAAAGAAAAAGAAAGAAAGAAAGAAAGAAAGAAAGAAAGAAAGAAAGAAAGAAAGAAAGAGAGAAAGAAAGAAAGGAAAGAAACTCATGACCCTGCTAACTGAACTCATTTTAAATTTGTAATTCCTAATCTCAATTGGACTACTCCTGCAAGCTATCCATTCGTTCTTCCACTATCCTAGAGAATGATTTCACATATCCTTTATTCTCAGACTTCCAGTACATCTCAGTATTTGGTGTGGCCAAGAGTCCTATGGTAAACACACCACCTAAGGCTGGTTGATTGATTACTTGACCCCCATTTTGCCCAACACTGACCCTAATCCATATGGCAAATTGGTGCTCCCTTTTCAAGATATTTTACTAGCATATGCCAGAATATTGTTGAAATAGCTACGCATATCAAGGATGAATGTGAGGTTAATGTATTTTTCAGAGCTGTGCAATGCACAATTTGCATAACTACAAGTAACAGCTTAAACTACACTAATATGATAATGATTTTTTATGTAAGTCAAAATTAAAAAGAAAATGGAAGCATCTCTATAAGAAAAAAATTGACAAATCCCAAACCACAGAAGGAGAAAAACAATTCAAATATTTTGTCTCATTGGACAGGGGAGGAAAGAAGGAGAGAAAGGAAGAAGTAAAATTATTCTAAAGATTGTCTCTTGATTAAGGGCAGAGTGAAGGATTATATCACTTGGTGGGAAAACTATGCAACTATGATTGATACCGCATTTACAAATTTTAGTAGAATATTATATTTGCAATTAAAACAGTAAGGAAAACAAAAGCAGTTATTAACAAAAAAACAATTGTGTTAACACTTTTCAAATAAACGAGAAAAAATGAAACTAATGGCAATTTGATTAAACCACAAAAAAATGGGGAATTTTCAAAACAAGAATCAACAATGTAAAATTAGTTTCAAAATACAGAGGCTATCAAACTGGATTAAAAACTAAAAGATAAATACTGTTTTATAATAAAGACATTTAAAAAACAAAGTGATAAATCAAGATTTAATGACAGATTACTACAAAAATAGCCCTGCTTTTCTAAGCATGCTATCTCCATGCTTTTTGCTGTATAACTTTGCAGCTCTTCCCACCAAGAAGTAGAGCCTACTATCTCACTCCTTGAATCTGAACGATTCTTAACTATTCTTAAGACTTGCTTTGGTCAATTGAAATTGAAAGAAGTGACAGTGTGACAATCTTGCATGTTTCTGACCTATCTTTTGGAAGCCTGCCACCATCCTGAAAAATTCCAGGCTAGCGTGCTGGAGGGTGAGAGACCACATGGAAAGAAGCCCAGTTGTCTCATCTGAGGCCATTCTAGATGCAACTATAGCCAGCTAACTCCCAAATATTTGAGAAACCCCATAATACACGAGCAGTTTTGTGTAGAGAAAACAGTGTGCAAAAGATATGAACCACCTATTCTGCCTGCAGCTGACAGCAAATACATGAGTAGCTCGGTCATATAGAAGAACTACCCAGTTGTAGAATATGTAGGTTATTATTTTAAGCCGGTAAGTTTTGGGGTGTTTTGCCACTGTTTCTGGGTAGTTTGTATCAATAGCTAATTAATACATATTGAAAAATAAAGAAAGGAGATAATGCAAAAACACTATATTAAAAAAAAACAGGACTGGTAATATTAATATCGAACAAGGTGAAAATTAAGTTTGAAAATAGTAAATAGGATAAAGAGTAATTTGATGATCAAAGGCATAATTAAGAAGATCTACTGTTAGTAAAAATGCAGAAATTTCAAAGACCGCTTTCTCTAATACTAAGCCAATAAGACTGTAAGTATTTTTTAATTACAAAAAAAACCATCACCTTGATAAAAATTAATAAACAACTCCTGGGGAATGCTGAGGTCAAAGAGCAGATTAAAATAAAAATCCTAAACCATCTATTAAGAAATGAAAAAGGAGAATACTTTGCAACAAATCTAAGCACTAAGCAAAAGCAGTATTTAGAGGACAAAAGGATAAGAAAGATAATCTTAATTGCCACAATTATTAAAGAAGAACAAAAATTAATGAATTCAGTATCTTTCTTTTCAGAGGATTGGGGGAAAAACTAAATAAAAGGAAATCAGAAAGAATGAATTAATAATATATTAAAATTAATGAAATAGAAAAAATAAAACATATGCATATGAGAATTTAATATTGACAAACTAATTCAATACACTGCAGAAAGCATTAAACAGTTAATAAATGCTGTTGTCACACAGAATTTCCATCTGGAATAAAAAATAAATAGATCATTCTCTTATCCAATATAGGAAAAATTCCACTTGAATTAAAGACAAAAAGGAAATCTTAGAAAGCTGTATATATAAAGGTATGGTGTGCTGCTTAGTCAAGACTGAAAATATAAAATCCCATAAAATGCAGACATAGAATAATATAAAGATTTTAAAACTTTATATACTGAAATATATCAAAAGGTTAATAGAAATGAAATGGGTCTAGAAGAATATTTGTAATTCAGATCATAAACAAAGGAGTTAATATCTTTATGACACTAAATGATCAGAAATAAAGAAAAAATAATCCAAAAGAAAAAAAAAACGGGCAAAAATGTGAATAGATATTTCATATCTAAGTCCAAATGCTTAACGGAAATAAGACAAGATGTTCAAAATCACTAGTAGTCATGGAAATGAAAATTAAATTAACAATGAGAAATGATTTTACTCTCATTAGGCTGGCATAAAATTTGAAAAGAGCTTTAAGATTTATTGCGGGCAGGGATGTAGGGATTGTCTCATAAATTGAGGATGAAAAAATAAATTGTTTAGCCTTTGGGGAATCAGTATAGACAGAAATATGCTTATTGAAACATTGATTGTGAGGGCAAAAACTAGAAACCAAATAGATAACCATTAATTTCTGAATAAAATATGGCACAGTCACATCATGGACTATTACAGAGCTATTTAAAAAGAATGGATTAGAGCTATATAAGACAATTAAGACATATTTCTGTTAGGGAGCTTGGAAGAGAAAAGAACAAATTTTGGAAGGAATAAATAATATGATTCTAATGGGTAAATGAAACCTAATTTCAAAACCCATATTTATCTATTTGAACATATAGGCTTATATACCATTATATAGTTCTGAACAGTTTAAGGAAAGTACAGACTGCCTGTGAAAAAGACCAAAGAGTAAGAGAAGGGGTGGGGAAAAGCCCAAGGTCCATTCAACTCCAGAGGCCTTCATGCCTATCCCAAGTTAATGTAAATAGCACTCCAGGATTTATAAATGCAGTTTATACAGTTGTATACGAAAGTTCTGATATGCACTGACTTAAGTTCTGTGTAGAGAAAAATTAATGAACCTCGTATTTATGTGCATTCGACAAGCAAAGTTGCCTAGGTTTTCCAACAGCCTGCCACAGTGTTATGGACTAGACGTTTATCTAGTAACTGCCACAGTGTTATGGACTAGATGTTTATCTAGTAACTGGCACAGTGTTATGGACTAGACGTTTATCTAGTAACTGCCACAGTGTTATGGACTAGATGTTTATCTAGTAACTGCCACAGTGTTATGGCCTAGACGTTTATCTAGTAACTGCCCCCCACCCCCAAAGTCATATGGTGAAGCCATTACACACAATGGCATTTGGAG
The DNA here is from genome assembly GCF_002201575.2 of Neomonachus schauinslandi. NCBI lineage: Eukaryota > Metazoa > Chordata > Mammalia > Carnivora > Phocidae > Neomonachus > Neomonachus schauinslandi. The sequence goes on from NC_058406.1 coordinate 59,829,331, forward strand.
ATGGGGCCTTTTGAAGTAATTATGGTTAAATTAGGTAATAACGGTGGGGTTCTCAGGATAGGATTAGTGCACTTATAAGGAAAGATATCAAAGAACTTGATCATTCTCTCTTCACCAGGTGAGAACATAGCAGAGCTGACCATCTGCAAGCCAGGAAGAGAGCTCTCACCAGAACCTGACCAAGCTGACATCCTGACCCCAGATTTCCAGCCTCTGAAACTGTGAGGAAAAAAAAATTCTATTGTTTAATCCACCCAGTCTATGGTATTTTTATTATGGTAGCTTAAGCACACTAATACACATAGACTAGAGAAGGTAGAAGGTGGTAATGAACATACCACATTTTCTTTCAAATTCCTGCTTTAAGATATAATTATCATTAGTCATAATGCTTTGTGGAAAAATAACTTCATAATTTTAATTTAACACTTCCATCAAAGAGCTCATAAAGAGTCAAGGAGGAGCAACATGAAGACAAAAATTAACTGTGATATAATGTAATGAATAACGAACTTCTAATAATCTACTATCGAAGCAGAGAAGAAATATGGTTTTGAATGAGGAATTAAAAATATTTCAAAGACTGTATACATTATTAATAAGACTTAAAAGATTAATATATTTCAAAAAAAGGAGAGAACTAAGACATTGAGAAAGAAGGGGGTATATAAATAAATGTGTATATATTGGCAGCATAAGGTTCACTTTGGGAAAAGATGTATAGTTAATTGAACTAGAGTATGGGTATATGGATGACAGTGGCCAAGAATGAAGTTGTAATACTCACTGTGAAGGGCCTTTTTCTTAGTATGTGTTCTCCAGAAGCAGATCCAGGGACAAGGATTTGAATGCAAGTAGTTTACTTGGAAGGGGCACCAGTGGGGGTGGGGATGGGGAAGTGATTCAGGGAAGGGAATGCAGTCGATGTATTTGCATTATTAAGTTAGCTACCCTACAGAGTAACTGGGCTTAATCTCACAGGGATACTGTGGAAAATAGCATAAAACAGCTCAGAATTATCCTACTCAAATGTGGGTAAGATTTACAGTACTGTATTAATTCACCAGCTCCCAAGTGGCATTATCTGAGCCCTGTTCCTGGAGAGTGTTAATTCTCCACCTACCTCAGCCTGCTGTTGTACCAGCAAAGTTGCCTTCTGATAAACCAGAGTAAGAAATTCTCAGACACAGAGAAGCCAATATTAGCAGGCAGAGTACCTTGAAAGAGTTAAAGTCTGATGGATATGGCAAAGGACTAACAGCACCTAATACAATTTAATGAATTCTATGCTAAAGAGTTATAATGATCAAAATGTATCCAATATAATTGTTATGCTTATCAATTGAAAAAAAAAGAGTTGGGATGGATGGATATTGGTGGCATCCCCTTTGGTTATATCTACAGAGTTGGAAAGTCATTAGATGTGTGAGCCCAGGGACATGGGATACTCCCAAGGATTAGTAAAGATGTGTTATTTGACTGTCTGAATGGCGAAAGCATTTAACTAACTAGGGAGTTTGAGAGAAAAGACTGATTAGGAGTGAAGGTGTTAAGTACTGTTTGAGATGCATTTAATGAGTTGGAAGTTCCTATGGAATATTCTGATAAATATGTCCATTAGACAATGAAGGAGCTGGGGGACCTGGAGCTCAGAAAATAGGTAGGAGCTCCAGAAAGAAGAGATATTTAAAGTCCTAGGGATGTATGAGTAAGCATATTCCTATTTCTCCACCTGGATGTACTTTGGATGAAAGATCTTCATTCTGACTTCCAACAATTTAAAACTCATGTAATAGAAAAAAAAACAAGACCTGAAGTAAAAGATCTGGATTTGAATCTAGACTGTCGACAATAAACTATAATAAGGGGTGGGAGGACTGCAAAAGAAAAACACTTAACTTTTTGATAATAAAGGCCAATGCAAGCAAGTTTTCTGGAGGAATATACTCAACTGTGTCTGTGTCATATTTTGGTAAAACAAGTCATATGGTTACATAAAGAAACAAATATATAAAGTAATACTTTGGCAAATCTATATGGGCAGGGAAAACAAATTCTAAGTGTCAAGTTTGATGTCATGACTTTGCCAAAATTGTTAAAATTTCCAGATTTATATTGCAAAAACTAATGCCAAAGAACTTTTAAATTGCAGCCCCGAAATTTAGCAAATGTTGGTGATATAAAGCAACATTCTACCTTATGGTGTAGTGTACATGTATTTTTGAGTGATATGGATTAGGTTTGTATGTTTTACTTTTCAAAAGGAAATTATCCCTAAGAAATGTAGAGAGTTTGCAGAGATTTGACATAGATGGAGGGCCCTGCACACTGCAAATGAAAGAGTTCAGAGCTTTTAAATTGCACTACGTAAACGGAAGAGCCTGGTTAAATAACAGATCCATCCTTCTTCCTTTTTACGAAAAAACTGAATACAAATAAAATGCTGACTTAGCAAAAATGTTGAAAAAGCATGTTTCCTGAATAAACATGAAATTTAATTATTATGTAAAACGTAAAGAGAAAATGTGACTATTAATGTTTTACATGAGTGAACAGGATGGTAATTTTGAGATAGTAATAAATATTCAGAAATAAAAAAATAGGTAGCAATGCTCTGTTGGGTGACCTCCCATTGGGATGATTTGTCTATGTCTATTTGATATGTAATAAGATAGGAACAGAAACACAAACTAATTTACAAGAGGTTGTCTTACAACCATAGACAAAGCATTTACTGAGGAAATGTATGCATTAAAAATGTAAGTTCAAAGATCCCTTTTTATATTAACTGGCATTCATCTCCTCTAAGATCCAATCTGCTCAACAGACTTCAACCACATTCTTACATGGCAACAATAAAGGGCTGCAATTAAAAACATTTTAAATTTGACTTTGCAAACTGTTTAAAGCTTTTCCAGAGGAAATAATATGTGGCTTTTACAACAGTCCATTCTTCATTCTCTCCTAAATTAGCTGCATAATATATGAGCAAATTTCCATGCCTAGTTAGAGCTCATTATTCAGTGAAGTCTCAGGGAATTAGGATTTTTTTCATCATTTTTTTTTCCTTTGCCCTTTAAGCATCTTTCTAATTTAAACAGTCCCAACGAACACTGATATCATTGTATCCATTAATTGTACTTGTTTTTGATGAAATGGCAAAGAAGCATGGGAACTTCACATTGACCACTTATGTGTGTATACATTTTTAAACATATTTATTTTTGTAAAAAGATGCATAGCTTGGCAATTGTAAACTTGCAAATAAAATATGTGAAGATTATGACTCTGAGAGGATTAAATGTAGAATAAACAGCCAACAAGATAGAAGAGAAAAGGGCAGGATAAAGTGAAGTCTTAAACTGACAATCTGTTACTTAAATATTTTAAGTTTCTTTTTCTGGGGTTATTATTTTCTTGATTAGAATTAAAGATGTTTTAAGCATTGTTTGCTGCTGTTACTTTAATGCTGTTTGCAACCTCAGTCCGTGTCCATGTCCAATCATAATGTGGTACTGTCAAATTCATAAATAAAAGCCTTTCACTTGCTCATTTTTGTGTCCAGAATATCCAGATGCAACCCTGCTAATTAAGGAATTCACAGGGAGCATATCTGTTTGATCTAAATCTTAGTATCTGCATATGATTTTGTGTTTCTTACTTGTTTGCAAGGTGATTTGTAGCAGGTCAAGAGCCAAAATTAAAATAATTGTGTTTTAGGAAAAACAGTGGCTCTTTTAATTAGACCCAACTTGGATAATGAGATTTTTTTTTTCTATCAGGAAAACACTATAAATAGCAATCTCTCTATTTGATAGAGAGATCTACTAAACTGAAGAGTCTAGCATAGCAAAATAACATAGAACTGGCCCATAAAGGGTAAGATCAAATTATTCTAAACATATGTTTATGATAATAAAGGCCAATTAGTATTGAGCACAATGAGAAAAAAAAAATCTAAGTTTAAGATTATAATTGGCTTAGAATAAAATCTAAGTTTTGGCATTTACCAATACGTAGGATTTAATCTCTAGACTCTTCAGTCATATCATTAGAAAAGTGGTAACATTACCTAACTCACCAGATTAATAAAGAATTTAAAGTAATTATATGTGAAAAGTAAGGGTTAGTGTTTTAGTACCTTTCTCATACTAAAGGCTTCTTTTTTTTTTAAGATTTTATTTATTTATTCGACAGAGAGAGAGACACAGAGAGGGAGGGAACACAAGCAGGGGGAGTGGGAGAGGGAGAAGCAGGCTCCCCTCTGAGCAGGGAGCCCTACGCGGGGTTGGATCCCAGGGTCCTGGGATCATGACCTGAGCTGAAGACAGATGCTTAACCAACTGAGCCACCCAGTCGCCCCCTAAAGGCTTCTTTGAGCATCCAAATTAATTCGTCATCTTGTTATAAAAAATGCAAAAAGCAGTTAACTGAATAAACCCTTTGAGGGTGCCATATCATGTGAACATGTGACATTTGCTATTGTCAGGGTAACAATTTAGATTTTTTAAATCCAACCTCTAAGATATATATTGACTTAAAAGAAATAAACTTATCACTTGAGGTTTACTGCAAACATATGACAATAGTTACTTTAATATTACCAAAATGCCAGAATCTAGCTTTAAGATTAGTATGATGGGTCTCTAATCCAATCACTTTTAAAATCACAAGAAACTAATGATGAGAAATCAGTCAACAGCATTGAAAAGAGAGTCAAAATGTGCTCTGTGTTTTTCCACCTTGCTAAATACCATCTAATCTCTCCTTCTGCTACCTAATTCAAGGAAGAAACTGCCAATGGCTATTCGTTTTCATTTCCAATTGAGGGTTTGTTCACTTAAATTTCTCCTCTGAATTTTCAGAAGCATTGTTCCTCAAATTACCTCTTCTTTTCTATCACTACATTATTAGCAAGCAATGGTTGCCTTAGCAACTCTTTAATAGGTTGCGACTCTCAAAACCTATCTTTTCTGGAGAGAGTCTTCTGACAGGCTTCCTAATAGAACCAATAGCTCTTCCTAATAAATATGCAAAAATATTATTTTTGATTAGAAAACCAACCGTGTAGCTTACATATTTAAAATGTTTTATTATACATTTAAAAGTTAGTTATATAAATTTATTGAAAAACTAAGATACTGTTTTGCAAAATAATAATTGATTATGATAACATCTACCATTTACTAAATATTGTATTATCCCATTGATTTTTTTCAATAACCCTAAGAGGTATGATGCAATACTATCTAAGTTTATCAGATGACAGACTAAAGCTCATAGGGACCAGTTCAGTAGCATGGTGGTAAATATTTCATAATCAACATCCAGCTCTCTGGGAAAAAAAAAAAGAATACACATACACACACAATTTCATTACAAATATTACTAAAATAAAGCATGTATAGCACATAATTCAAAAAATAATACTTTTATTTCACTATAATATATTCAATTTTAAGTTTCTGTCATTTTTAATAATGGCTGTGTTTAATAATTGGCTTGCAAAATTTCTGAAAATTAAACATTGAGCTCTTGCAATCTAGTACTACTAGTCTCCAGCTTATCCCTAGGTTAGTTACGTGGTTAAGGTCAGACTGCTACTAAAGACTGTAATATTTAGATGCAATAGAGCTTTTTAAGGAGGAGACTCAAAGAAATATGGGTAAAGGGATGCCTCAGAAATTCAAAGAAAGAATTCTCTGTTAAAAAGCACTGCCCTCTCAAGACAAACAATATGAGACTCTTGACTCTAGGAAACAAACTGGAGGTTGCAGAAAGGGAGGTCGGTGGGGGGATGGGGTAACTGGGTGATGGGAATTAAAGAGGGCACATGATATGATGAGCACTGGGTATTATATTCAACTAATGAGTCATTGAGCATTATATCAGAAGCTAATGATGTACTATATCTTGGCTAATGGAATTTAAATAAAAAACAAGATTTCATACTAAAAAAAAAAAAAACAAAAAACGCTACCCTCTCAAGTTTAACTCAGACTTTCTTTGGCATATTTCTCTTTGCTTTTTATGTTCCTGGTAATTTACTGCTCAGAACCCAGCCCTTATTTCTTTATTGACATAAATATATCTTTAATGCATTCATTTTCAACTCATTATCTAGTACCCATTTCCATAGTTGGCCTGAAAGTTTGCCTCTTCACCTGTGACCCTGTCAACCACCTCCCTGTTGACTGGATCTCTGCTCAGTTTGACGTGTTCTCTGGCTTTGTTTGTGCTGTTTCCAGCACAGTTCCTTACCTCCGTTGCCAGCGTTTCACAGATGCCTTAGCATAGAATGGGTGCTCTTTGAAAGATCATTGACGAAATGAAGTTAGAACATGGATCTCCTCAAACTAAAGGACTGGCACTGATAGCCTGGCAGTCCACTGAGGAAACACTTCCCCAGTCAGAGCTCACTCCTGGCACAGTGTGTAAGAAGTGAACTTATTTTTCACATCTCTTTATTCCATTTTCATGACCCTACCTCTGCATATTCCCAGTTGAGCTGGCTCAGCCTTCTCATTTAATGTCCTCAGCCTGAACTACCCTTCCCTATGACTAGGCCCTCAGCTCACATAAACATATTCCATGAAAATTTCTCCTCTGTCCACCATCTCAATTAGTATCAATTGATTATTTATTTGCCCTCCAAAGAATAATGCTTATCCCTGCATTATAACCAATAATAATCCCTTTTGAGGGAAGTTTATGCCATGACTCTTATGTGCTAGGCACTAAAATATGTGCTAACGATATAGGGATAAATATAACTAGAGAATGCTTCTTGACGTGAGCATTCCTTTTGGAAATACAAAGACCAGGGATGCAATTGCAGTAATGTAAGTGCTGTGGTAGAGGAAATTGTTCTGAAAGGAGAGATTAAATTTAGTTTGTTCTGATCCTTCCTCAAATCTCACAGCATATGGCCCTACCTAGTCTGCTTTTACTTTTGAACAGTCTTAGCATCCCCTATAATACAACAGAACCTTAATTCTACAGCCCATTTTTTTTTTTTTTTAAGTAGGCTCCACACCCAGCATGGAGCCTAATGTGGGGCTTGAACTCACAGCCTTGAGATCAAGACCTGAACCAAGGGGTGCCTGGGTGGCTCAGTTGTTAAGCATCTGCCTTTGGCTCAGGTCATGAGCCCAGCATCCTGGGATTGAGCCCCGCATCAGGCTCCTTGCTCAGTGGGAAGCCTGCTTCTCCTTCTCCCACTCCCCCTTCTTGTGTTCCCTCCCTTGCTGTGTCTCTCTCTGTCAAATAAATAAATTTAAAACAAAAAGACCTGAGCCGAGATCCAGTTGGACGCTTAACCAACTGAGCCACCCAGGCACCCCCATTTTTTTTAAAGTGATATTTTTTTAGTCATTATATTTCACTCATTAATGTGTCAGCAGTATTACTTCCAAGTGCTACAAGCAGAAATAGGATAAAATACCTTATCTGGATTGAAATATTCCAAAGGGAATCATATTTGGGGATTTAGCAAACATGTATGGAGCAGTTACTATATGACAGGTATTAAGACAGATATTTCCAAAATGACCTTTGATCCTTCCTACAGCCTCCTATTTTATGAGTGAAAGAACAAAATTATCTTATAAATTAATCCTTTAGCTCCTAAGAGCTTGACCACGACAACTGGGAAAAAAACCACAAATTCTAGTGCCCCATTTAGTTAAGAAAGGAGAGAATATAATGTCATTAATTCATTGCTATCTTAGCCAAATAGAAAAAGTCATAATATTCACTAATACGATTGTCCATAGGGAATGACTCCATTGTTGCTTCTATATGGACAGTGTGTGCTTGTTGGTGGTAGTGTTGTTAGTATTGTTTTCTAAAAGAGATTGTAATATTTTCCTTCTATCGTTGTTTTGTTCATTTGTTTGTTTTGTTTTTATAGAAATAGAATCACTGTGGACATGGCTTGATGCAGGTGAGTCCAAATAATTTCCTTGAAACTTGCATAGCATTCCAATTCAACTTTAAATGCTCATGAAATTCAAAGCAGGAGAATCTAGCGTGAGGCAACAGTTAGGCTTTAGCCCTTTCTAGTTTTGTAATTGTTTGCTTTTCTTTGCTCTATGAATTCTTTATGACTCAGAATATCAAAAATGCACCAACAGTTGCAGTAAATAAAAGATCCTCCACCATGTGCAATCCATGGGGAGAACACCACTGGGAACCAAGGGAGCAGCCTGACCTTTCCCAGCACATTCACTCCATGTAGGAAGGAAGGATTTCATAGAAGTGGTTTCAGTGTCATCACAAAGCTCCTCATCTCTGAAGGTAAAACTTCTGATGTAATTATCAATAATCTATCTATCTAAAATATTTGTTCTTATTTTGTATTTGGCTAATATTTATGTTACTTATAAGATATGAACCTTAAAATTCAAAAAATTGTATGTTCTTGGATTTTGGTCCAGTTTATCACAAGAGAATGGTACATCTATAATCTCAACAAAGTTTTATCATCTGCTATGCTCCTAAAAGCCCTAGACGTATAGGAGTTTATACTCATGAGTATATATTTCTATGTAACAAATAAATCCACTGCTTATAGAATATCTTCATATACTCTTATGTTATGCCCTGAATATGTTAAAGAGTTTAAAGTAATCTTAAAACCAATGAACCTATAAAACAAATCTTTATCATGTCACTAGGGTGTCAAAACAAATATCTACAATTACACCCACCCAAGATAGTCTTCACAAGATTTAAATTTTTTTTAATTGTATGTGGAGTTCTTTGGAGAATCATGAATTATAACTTATTTTGTATTTATAACAAGAAATGAATATATAAATGTACAACACAAAGAAAAATAAGTTATGCTCTTGATATCTTAAGTCATCAGAAAAAGACAGGGCAGAATTTTAAAGAATCCTTCATATCTTGTTTTCTTTGATTCGATAGTGTTCTTTTAAAGAGATTGAAAAAGACTAGAATTCATTACAAGTCCTTAATTGCCAGTTTCTCTACAAAATAGATGTTTATGTGCAGGCTTCAGAATAGCTACCATTCATTTGAGGGAGATCTTGTACAGCCGAAGTTTAAATAAACAGCAATGTTTTACTAAGTTTGCAAAAGCGTAATTAGTCCTAGAGGCACAATATTTTTAAGCGTCAAACACTTGTTCTCCAGCTGTACTATTTGGATCTGTAGTTTCAGACGCGGCTTATATGCATCTCATTGAAGTCCAAGGCTTTTCATGACTGACAAGCACTTTCACTGTGTGTGTGCTCACAGAAACAGAACAATACATCAGTACTACTTCGATAGAGGTATCTGCTACATTTTTTTTTTTTTTTTTTTTTTAGTTCAACAGTGCTTATAAACACTTCAAAATGGATTCCATTGGGGACCAGTAGCATTAATTTGTGTTTGTTCTGTCATGCAATTATATTAGAGAAATGAAATAACTGATCAGGAAATTCACAGGTGGGCAGAAATGATAGTTTAAACATATCTTTCCTACAACACTGGGCTAGAGTCTATAGGGGATCATGGTATTCAGCTCCCTTTTTTCAAACACTACCCTAGAGAAAATCATTTTGAAGTAGTCAAAGGTTTTTGTTTTTAAGTAGCAGATGTTGGTTTTTTTTTTTTTAATTTCTTTCATGCATATAATAAATAACAAAGACAGCAATACAAAATATGTTCACTTTAACAATTTTGTAGGTAATGCAACCTTCTTATTGTGGCTAGTTTATTTGGTGCCTTGATGGGGTTAATGAGACCCAAGGCACTGTCACGGTCCTAAGTACTGACCACATCTAACCCAGTCGACTATGTGACGTACCTTGGAATGTGCATATACTTATAACTACATTCACTTGAAGCCATATAGATTGTGATTGCTCGTATAAATATTTCAAATATATACTGTATTGCTTGGTCCAAATCCATCACTGCTACTTAAAGAAAGAAAACAATAGTAGATACATGATAGATAAATAGGTAACCATATCCCTTTGTATATGGCAACAGACTCCTTGAGGAAGCCCTTCCTCTTGCTGTCGCTGACACTGCTTCAGCTCAGAATGCCCTTTTCTCCTATTTCTACCATTGATATTTTATCCATATTTAAAGATAAATCAAATGCTCTCCTCCAGTAAGCTCTTCCTCTTTTACCTAAATGAAGGTAACTTCCTTCCTCTCTTGACATTGAACTTTTGAGAACGAGGATCATGTCTTTTTACCTTTCATTCCATCATCACACAGTAGATGCTCAAAGACTATCTGTATGATAAATGATTTTATCCCTATCCTACACTAAAAAAATCCAGGAGAGATGTTATAAGATCTCACATAGTGTTGAGTTACAGATCCCTTATCACACCTCTATTCAAAATATTTTAGAGGTTTCTGACTCTACAGAACAGAATAATCCCTTCTCTAATTCATGAAAAATTTTCAAATGATAATAAAGGAATAATAAAAAATATAAATCCAGAGCAACAAAGAGAATGGCAAAGAAGGCAAAAGTGGACAGAAATGCAGTGGAAGAGTAGGGACTGACTGGGCAGTCAAAGAAGCTACAGCTGGGCGTACTAAAGCCTGAAACATGTGTAGTGGCAACTTGGGCCAAGCAGATGGTCATGGGTTAAAAGTATGAGTTTGTATGCCTAGAGCAATGGGATGCTATTGAAAATTTCGTGTTGGGAGGAATGACCTAATCAGATCTATATTTTGTAGAGATAAATAAGACCCAGGGAAATATTTGTAATGTATGTTAAATGTACAGGTTTCAGGGGCACCTGGATGGCTCAGTCAGTTAAGCATCCAACTGTTGATTTCAACTCAGGTCACGATCCTCGGACTGCGAGATCAAGCCCCACATCAGGCTCCCATGGAGCTTGCTTAAGATTCTCTCTCTCCCTCTCCCTTTGCCCCTCCCCCTACTCTCTCTCTCTAAAAAAAAAAAAAAAAGATGCAGGTTTAATAAACCCAGGATATAAAAAGTTCTTATAAATTCATTAAAACCATGAGAGACTATGGACTCTGAGAAACCAAACTGAGGTTCTAGAGGAGAGGGGGTGGGGGGATGGGTTAGCCTGATTATGGGTATTAAAGAGGGCATGTATTGAATGAAACACTGGGTATTGTACACAAACAATGAATCATGGAACACTAATGATAAAAACTAATGATGTAGGGCACCTGGGTGGCTCAGTTGGTTAAGCAACTGCCTTCGGCTCAGGTCATGATCCTGGAGTCCCGGGATCGAGTCCCGCATCGGGCTCCCTGCTCACCAGGGAGTCTGCTTCTCCCTCTAACCCTCCTCCCTCTCATGCTCTCTGTCTCTCATTCTCTCTCTCGCAAATAAATAAAATCTTAAAAAAAAAAAATTAAAAAAAAAAACTAATGATGTAATGTATGGTGATTAACATAACAATAAAATAAAATTTAAAAAAATTGAAAATAACCAATTGAAACCAAGCAAAAGATATAAACAACCAATTCACAAAAATAATTACAACTGCCCAGTAAATATAAAAATGAAATTTTGAATATCAATGAAACATGTTTTTGTTTATAAGACCTCATATTTAAAAATTGTTAATGGCCTTATAATACTGTGCAGCCATTAAAAATTATATTGCTTAACTATATATATTGGCATGGAAAGATGTCAGTAACACATTATTAATAGAAAACATGGGTTTCAACAGACCATGTATTGCATAATTCCATACTTTGTAATAACTATGTATGCATACATTCGCACAAACATATGTATATGTGCATGTGTGTGTGTACACAGAATAAGAGGCTAGAAGAAATGATGACAGTTATCTCTAGATGGGGAAACTACTTTTGAAACCAGCTAATTAAATTAAATGAATATGAATATGTATTATCATTCAAAATGTTGGGTATGTTGAGTTGCATCCTATACTGAACACTGTGCCAAATGGTGTGAGGATAAACAAAGTTTGACATGTTTTATGTCTACTGCTCTAGTTAAAAGAGAAGAATAAATGTATTTAAAACTACTAAATCAACATAAACCATTTTTAGTAACAAGACAAGAAGTATAAATAATATATGCTACCTGATTTCACAGGAAAGATGACTGCTGTTGATTTTCAGTTAGAATCCTCAACATGCACTTATGCTTTTCACTGAAAAAATGCTGAGTTTCCAATTTTTATCAGCTTCTGGTAAGTCCTAGAAATATGAAATGTAAAATAGAGTCCCTGTTGGGGCGCCTGGGTGGCTCAGATGGTTAAGCATCTGCCTTCGGCTCAGGTCATGATCCCAGGGTCCTGGGATCGAGCCCCACATCAGGCTCCTGACTCAGCGGGGAGTCTGCTTCTCCTCCTCCCTCTGCCTCTCTCCCTGCTCATGCTCTCTCTCTCCCTCTCTGTATCTCTGTGTCCAAGTGAATAAATAAAATCTTTAAAAAAAAAAAAAAATAGAGTCCCTGACCTCAAGAATCTCAAAAGGAAGATGAGTACACAGTAGGACAATACATCAAAATACAAACAAAAATGCAAATAAGCTCCAGAGTAGCGTAACTGCTGAGAGGACTATGCAATAAGAATGCTCAGCACAGCACTTCCCTTTAACTTTCTGAGAGCTAGACCATTCACAGTCTCTCACTACCATTCCCTACACACACACTCACACATACACACCCCAAAGGCTGTGACTGCTACAATTTACTAATTTCTCACAGTAGCCTATGTACCTAATTTACTCTATATCCTCAAAAAGAGTGATAATTTGTCCTACATGGGTCTCATGCTTTGTTCAAATGCTTAGTTGGTCTAATACTCTGGATGGGAAAATGGAGGTTATGGTGCCTATTCAAATAGCAGCTCATCATTATTGAGAAAGAAATAAAACAATCTCAAAATGTGACATTGATGTAGAATTGGGCAAAAGAAGCTATTATCTTTAAATCAATAGCATATTTTTTACAATAATAAATAAGAGTGACTTTGCAATTCTAGGAAATGAGCTAGGACCTTTCTATGTATTATTTAATAATCTTCGCAAACATACTAAGATAGTAATCCCTTACTTTGCAAATAAGTAAATTGAAACTCAGAGAGTTTAAATAAAATGACCAACTCACAATAAGCAGTTAGATTAAAGTTAAAACCCAATTCGGTCTACCATCAAAATGCATACTCTATTAAACCCATTAAGTTTTTTAGTAATTTCTTTTCCAAAATGTCTTCTTTAACAACCTAAGCATTTGGGAACACTTACTAATGCTAGAAACTTAACTAGGTGTTGTGAAGAGAAAGATAAATAAGTCAAAATCTCTATTTTATAATCTCACTTTGTAACCAATTACTCTCAATTTACCCTGTTATTTCCCTTTGCTCTTGCTAGGATAATATTACCAAATAAATGGAAACAGAACTGTTTGTACAGAAATGAATGAATAGACGTAGGGCACTCTGAGTTCACAGATAAAAGCATTCTATGAGTTTAAGATGTTGTAATTATTATGAATCGGTGCAAAACTCCATGTCTCATTTTGTTACATAGTTTGACTTACTATTCAACTGTAACCTTCCTTATTCCTATTTTGCTCACTTTTTAAATTTGTTTATTTTTTTAAAGAGAAATATAATGCATGCATTACTAGTTCACTTACATTTAAATTAGCATGAGATTGTGCTCGCTTCGGCAGCACATATATTAAATTAGCATGAGATCATTGTTGAATATGGTGAAACATCAGCCATACTACAAAAAGGGCTTGTATACAGCAGACAGGGCAGTTCAATGCAGAGCTGCACAGCTTCCAATTCTCGACTCTTTCCATTTTGGCAGAGGGCATACTTCTCAAGCATACAAAACTAAGGAGCAAGGAATCCATGTGAATCAATTGTGATTTATTATGTTGCAATTTAATCTATAATTTTTGGCACTCTAGGAAAGTTTGTGAAAACCCCACTTGGTAACAATGTACCTAAAGATAAAAACAAAGACAAACCACTCTTTCTAAAATAATGTGTGCATTTACTCTTTATTAACTGTTATCTGAGAGATAGAAGTATAGTAATTATTCTTTTTATATACAAGAAATCTCCAAATCTTTGCAGGCTTCCCAGTTTCTCTCCATTTTATTGATGTCTAGGCACATACCCTAAGCTTTCTTTAAATATTTTAACTTATATTTACATGTATACAGGTTAACATGACAAATTTTCAGTGCAGTTATAAACTTCTGAGAAGGAGGAAACATTTTACTTTGCCTAATGTCACTGAATTTAGAATTTAAAAATTGGGATCAAGTAAAAACTCTAACACATTTAAAATTAGCTTATAAACAGAAGAAAGTAGTAAAGGGCAAAGCCATTAAGTCAAATGGTTTCCCCAAAAAGAAGGGACATTAACCAAATGCAGAAAAAACCACATAAGGCCTATAGTTAAACAAATGAATAGAGATATAAAGAAAACTCTAAACTAGTGTGTAATGGAAGTATCAACAAAGAAACTCAATGATTCTGTACTGGGAGGAAAAGCCCTATATGAGAAAAAATAGCAGGATAAAAATGAACTAAACCCAAATGCAATGACGATAACAACAAATAGAATGGGAGCAGAAAAAGGTTGGATTTTGATTGAAAAATAGAGAGAGAGAGGACAGAGAGTAAGATGCTTTTGTGTTTTTTTTTCTTCCAAGTTTTTATTTAAATTCCAGTTAGTTAACATGCAATGTAATACTGGTTTCAGGTGTAGAATTTAGTGATTCAACACTTCCATACATCACCCAGTGCTCATCACAAGTGTCCTCCTTAATCCCTGTCCCTATTTCCCCCATCCTTCCCAACCACCTCTCCTCTGGTAACCTATAGTTTGTTCTCTATAGTTCAGAATCTGTTTTATTGTTTGCCTCTCTTTATTTCCCCCCATGTTCATTTGTTCTGTTTCTTAAATTCCACATATGAGTGGCATCATATGGTATTTAACTTTCTCTGACTTATTTCAGTTAGTATAATACTCTCTAGTAAGATGTTTAAGTGAATCATATTTTGTTTAATTTTGGTTTAACCAAGGATGTGTCGACATGTTGAGGTTGTCATTAATGGAGGGGTAGTACTCAAGATAGTCCAAGTATATTCATTATACTAGAGAACATTGAAAGCTTCAGAAAGTCTTCTACTTCAGAAATTAAATTCTGTTTGGCCCAGGGTTTTTCTGAAGTTTAAATATATGCAATTCTTTGCTACCTATAAGTCAAATAGATAAACACCGACCCATCATAAATGACTTGATGAAGTATGGGTACATCCAGGTGAGACATTCAGGGACATTAGTTAGATAAAAACTGCCCAAAGGAAGTAACCGGGTCCTTTTTGGTCACTGATATATGTTAATATTGCATGTTGCTTGGCGTATGAAGAAGTTTTCAGTAAATTCTTATTAAACAAGTGAATGAGGGAGTGATATAATAAATAAATGAAGGAATGAACATGGGTTACTTTGAAATAACTATCAGTGAGGACTGTGTCAATAGGTTCTTTTAGTAGGATTAAATGAGTTAATATATGTTAAGTGTTTAGGAACATATCTAGAAATTAGCATTTGGAATTAGTAAGTGCTCTGTTAGCTATAATTATTGCTTATTCATAAAGAAGGTAGAAGTTAGGGCCAACAAACTCGTTCTTAGAGTAGTTGGGTAAAGTTTAGAAAAATAAGCATTTTTT
The DNA here is from genome assembly GCF_002201575.2 of Neomonachus schauinslandi. Taxonomy (NCBI): domain Eukaryota; kingdom Metazoa; phylum Chordata; class Mammalia; order Carnivora; family Phocidae; genus Neomonachus; species Neomonachus schauinslandi. Next base: position 59,845,023 of record NC_058406.1, read on the forward strand.
ATTATGCTATGCTAATCACCATACATTACATCATTAGTTTTTGATGTAGTGTTCCATGATTCATTATTTGCGTATAACACCCAGTGCTCCATGCAGAATGTGCCCTCTTTAATACCTATCACCAGGCTAACCCATCCTCCCACCCCCCTCCCCTCTAGAACCCTCAGTTTGTTTTTCAGAGTCCATCGTCTCTCATGGTTCGTCTCCCCCTCCGATTTCCCCCCTTTGTTATTCCCCTCCTGCTATCTTCTTCTTTTCTTCTTCTTCTTCTTTCCTCTTTCTTCTTTCTTCTTCTTCTTCTTCTTTTTAACATATAATGTATTATTTGTTTCAGAGGTACAGATCTGTGATTCAACAGTCTTGCACAATTCACAGCTCTCACCATAGCACATACCCTCCCCAATGTCTATCACCCAGTCACCCCATCCCTCCCACCCCACCCCCCACTCCAGCAACCCTCAGTTTGTTTCCTGAGATTAAGAATTCCTCATATCAGTGAGGTCATATGATACATGTCTTTCTCTGATTGCAACGATGTGAATGGAACTGGAGAGTGTTATGCTGAGCGAAAATAAGCATTTTCTAAAGAGGACTGGAAAACTCATGTGGATTTTAGAAGGCATTGGTGTCTTGGTAAGAATCCACTAGAAACTGCATGCATGAGGCAGATCTCTCACAAATCTCAGTTTAAGAATTGGTATCTATGAACTGTAAGCAATATGTCCAATTTCAATAGGCTAGGAACATATAGAATAGATCAAGTTCATTAAGAACAGCACTCACAAGAGCATGGGCTATCCTGAGAGGACATAAAATTAGAACAGACTTCCCTGCAAAATCCACAGAGACAGCATGAAAACAACTCTGTAGGGTACCACACAGACTACCCTCCTGCTCACCACTTTTGTGATAAAAGCCTACTTTTATCCATCCTGATGAGACAATCCCTGTCCATCAACCACATGAAGGTAGCAAAGAAGGCTTAAGTTTCTGTCCCCTTTCTATATACATTTGTTGAAAAACTTGCTCAGCATCCAGATCTGCTAAGTTATGGAAGAAGAGTAGTATTTTCATGTGCAAAAGTACAGTCTTTCAGTGCTGGTTTATTGTATTTATTTGGAAGCAAGCTTACAATTTTAGTGAACTGTTCTCACAGTTCTTGGGTTTTATTGTTATGCTGACGTTCAGCATTTTTGTTTTCCTATCTAGTTGCCTTTGTCTGCCACTCATTTTTGGCCAACGTATGGCCCAGAGGAGATTATTCCTGCCTCTACCACCTTTCTCCAGGCTTATGAAAACAATGGCATTTCTGGGCATCTCTTCCAGTGCTAGCCTTGGGAGTGCTATTTTTCAGCAGTAGAGGGAATGAACATAGCCTCAAAGAGTGTATTTGCCATCTTTCAACTGTCCTATTCTTGCTGGTTCTCAAGCATCCAATTCAGTGGAAATATCACAAATTGATCTTTAAAGCACTTTTCTATTCCTTCCCACTACACTTTACTGCCTTTTCCCTTGAGGGATACATATTTACTCTTGACATTATCTTTTAAAACAGGCTCTAAAAATCATATTTATTGCCCTATTTTATGCAGTGAGAAAGTGCCTTTTATACTTTTTGTAAACATATATTTTGGTCAGTTTATTTGGTGAGAATATTTTCAGGGTGACTATTTTTATTTTAATCACAAAAGATAATGAACTGATACATTATTGCTGTTGCTTTTTTGTTCACTAAATAGCAATGACAAACTTGTTGATTCCCACAAATAACAAATACCTTTTTTAGTTTTTCAAATAATATGTGGAAATGGTCTGATGGATGTGATAAAGCACATATAAACAAGATAATGATGAGTATCTTCTAATGCTACATTAAAGGATCCATAATCCAAAAGATATCTCTTCTAAACCATCATAGCCCCAAATATTTATCCATGACCCCAAAGTAAAAACAATCAAACAAACAGAAACTAGAATATCCACTTTGGTATCTTTTATCTTTGCTATTCACCTTAAAAATCTAAATTTTTATTACATGTTACTCTTATCATAAACAAATGACTAAATATAAATAGCACAATAATTAGAATTAAAAAGGCAAAACATAATAGTACAAATAAAATGGAGAGGTCTAATGTAACTTTAGAGAGGTTAGTATGTTTCATTGGAAGAGCTTTATTTTTTAATGGCATTCTATTATCATTTGTTCATAAAGAGATAATGCGAAGATTGAAAAGAAATTTGCAATGTATAAAATTTGATAAACTATTAGTATCTATTATATATAAGAAAATCATAGGGCGCCTGGGTGGCTCAGTTGGTTAAGCGACTGCCTTCGGCTCAGGTCATGATCCTGGAGTCCCGGGATCGAGTCCCACGTCGGGCTCCCTGCTCGGCAGGGAGTCTGCTTCTCCCTCTGACCCTCCCCCTTCTCATGCTCTCTCTCTCTCATTCTCTCTCTCAAATAAATAAATAAAATCTTTAAAAAAAAAGAAAATCATAAATAATAGAATTAAAGAAAACACCTAAATCGGTATTTAATGTAAAAGGAAACATTAAGAGACAAGAAAAATCTTAAAAAGGATTCAATCTTGTAAGAAACACAAAAGTGAAAGTTAAGACTGCAGTGAGATACTGCCTGGTAGATTGGTAAACTATTTTCACAAATTCAAGTGTCTGTAAGACTGGAGGAAGGGGAACATTGCTGATAAGAGTATAATTTGTTTAAACAACTTTTGAAAACATTTGGCATAATTTGTTACTATGACATATGCTATAAGCAGTGATTCCTCTTCCATACATTTACTCTAAGAAATTTTTGAATTTTGAATTAGCAGGCAATCACTAAAATGTTTTTAATACTATGATTCAAAATAACAAAATCCTGGAATCAATCTAAATATCCATCAAAAGGAAATTGGATGAATAAGGTAGGATAGTTTCATACAATAAAACAGTCCATGCACATGAAAAATTAATGAACTATAGTTTTGTGCATCTGAGCTTGGATGAATTTTGGAAGGTGATAAGTTGAGTTCACAAAAAATAAGTCACAAAAGGCTACACTTATGGTGATATGGTTTTGATGAAGTTCAAAAACTGCCAATACTGAAAAATACATTGTTTAGTGATATCCTACATATAAGATTAAAATCTATAAGCAAGCATGTGATGAACTAAAAATTCAGAATAAAGTTATCTCTGTGAAGAAGGAACATACATTGAGGAAGTATGTATAGTGAGCTAAAACAATATTGGTTTGTTCCTTAAGTAGAAAGTTAGAACCTTGCTGGTTTGTGTTCATTATTATGATTCATAACTTACATATAAAGTTCATATATACATAAATTATTACATAATCACTCATTTAATAGCCATATGCATAACTATACTTCTTATACATATATATATTACATAATAACCCTTTATTGTTTTTAAAAAGGGAGTATGATATGCTTTAGCAAATGAATTGCTTATGTATGCCCTAAACATGGGGAAAAAATTAACCCAGCATTCAAAATTCACAGAACAAATAATCAACATATGAGATATTAAGAACTGATAGGTTTGCACTCATTGAAGATCTTCAAAGATTGGAAAAATTTGGGGGCGCCTGGGTGGCTCAGTCGTTAAGCGTCTGCCTTCGGCTCAGGTCATGATCCCAGGGTCCTGGGATTGAGCCCCGCATCGGGCTCCCTGCTCCGCGGGAAGCCTGCTTCTCCCTCTCCCACTCCCCCTGCTTGTGTTCCCTCTCTCTCTGTGTCTCTTTCTGTCAAATAAATAAATATCTTTAAAAAAAAAAAAGATTGGAAAAATTTTATTTTTTTCCTGATTATACTCCATGGACGATCAAGTCATAGACTTGCCAAGCCCACAAATCCCTTCTATGAAGTTCCCTTAGTAAGGTGCCTCTAGGCTGTTCCGATATCAGGTGGTCTGAGAACCCTGGCACACCTCTGGACCATAGGAGCGGGTGGGGGGCAGAGAGGTGTCAAATTATATCTTATACAGAGGCCTGTGAGGTGGTCACTAATAGCAGATTACACAAATCAATCATATCTTCTCTCTAATGCAGTAGATAAATCTCAATAAAAATTATTATATTTCTGCTACTGACCAAACAACTGAGATCACCCAATTGCTAGCGTTGTTTGGGATCTGCATCAATATATCCATTGATATATTGAAGAAAGCTAAATTTTCTTCTAGTCTCTGAAGTCCCAGCTATATTGTTATTTTGTTTCCGTGGTGCATGGCTACCCAGCCAAGATCACTGTCTCCCAATATTCATACACACATTTAGAAGAAATACTTATTATTTGAGATACAAAGATTCTAAGAAGTGATTTTGTTATAACTGCACAAATATTCACAATAATGCTTCATAACATGGACATATAATCGAGTTTCGTTCTCCAGTATATGCATGTATGTTGCCCATTTTGTGTGTTTTGTGTGTATGTATTTATACTTTTAATTATAACACATTACTGCATTTTCTAAAAATTTAAATTAATATTTCACTTCAAAAGTAAACTTACACATGGCAAAAAATTAAGCATTAAAAATATATAAGATGAAAAGTAAAAGTCTCTCATTCTCAACCTCATCTCTGACTCATTCTCCAAATATAACCACAGAGATTCTTATGGATCCTTCCACAAATAAATTTCTAAATATATGCACATTCTGCAACTAGACTTAAAATTGAAACTTCTACATGGACATTCTTACTATGACATATTATTTTCATAACTTCAAATCTTTTTTAAGGACTCAGTTAAAATAAATAATAAACAGAAATAAATATAGAAGGGGTGCCTGGGTGGCTCAGTTGTTAAGTGTCTGCCTTCAGCTCAGGTCATGATCCCAGAGTCCTGGGATCAAGTCCCATATCAGGCTCCTTCCTCAGAGGGGAGCCTGCTTCTCCCTTTCCTGCTCCCCCTGCTTGTGTTCCCTCTTTCACTGTCAAATAAATAAATAAAATCCTTTAAAAAAATAAATAGATATAGAAACCCTATTATAGCATAATTTAGAGTAAATTTATACAATGAAATTAAGGACCCACCAAAAATAAAATTGTTTTTGAAACAGCATATGGACCACTATGTTGTGATTTGATTTAAAAATAATTTAATATTATGAATTTCAGATACATAGAAAAGCTGAAATTAGAGCAACAGAAATTTTTTTTAAAAAAATACAAAATACTCTGTATGATACTACAATGGTAAGATTCACATCATTACATTTATCCAAGCCCATGGAATGTACAAGAGCGAGCCCTAATGTAAACTATGGACTTTGGATCATAATGATCTGTCAATGTACATTCATCAATTGTAACATATATAACACTCTGATGGAAGATGCTGATAATGAGGAAAGATATGCACGTGTGGGGGCAGGGGGACAGGGGACATTTCATGTCCTGAGAACTTTGACATAATTCTAGAAAGAGGAGAAGAGAGTATACAAATGATGGTTTTAGAATTCCATGCCAATTCAGCTGAATGGAGGCTGAGAAACAGTATACAGTTGATTTGTAGGAACTGAAACATACCATGTCTGTACCTTCCTCCTAATTTTGCTGTGAACCTAAAACTGCTCTTAAAAAATCATCTTTGAAAAAATAGATTGAAAAAAAATTAGATAAGAATAATTTTCACTTTGTATAAACAGAACTTGGATGCTGAGCTTATAATTATAAGGTCAAGAATTACAAGAATTTCTAAAGCTTAAAAACAGTATGTTACCTTCCATAGCAAGATATTTCTCCTACCATCATCTTTTTGTAACACAATGCTTTTACAAAGGTAAATGCCTCAAATCTGAATAAATATGCAAAATTTAAAAAATAAAAATGTTTAACCCATACAGTTTAATGCATTTGAGAAAAGCCAAACTAATTCCAATTCCTTCACAAATATAATTGAAATGTAGGCAGACAGCCTTGGATCTAAAATATCATCAGAGGTAACAATTATGGCATTTATAGATATTAAGTGAACTTACAAATTGATTTACCTGTGTCATGAGTCTAATTTCAGTCCTTAACTGTACCTGTATTGATGTGCCTCATTTATCAATGGAACTATAATGACATATATATGTACATATATATATATATATATATATATTTCTTTTTTCTCTTTTGCTTTATGTTTCTCTTTCTCTTATGTTTTATGAAGGGAATGACCACTGACCCATTCAGTTATATCCTCATCCCCAGCTTAGAAGACAGTGTGGTTCATGGTGTGCAAGGTAATAAAACAAGATGATATAGTCTGATCACTAAAAGTGTCGGAATGGGAGAATATAAAATCTCATGAGGTATACTGGCAAGTAGCCTTGTATTTATGAATCAAAGTTCTCAATTCTCACTAGAAGTAAGTAAAGGCATCTGTTACCACATTCTGTTCAAGTGAAGACATGTGTTCTGTACAGCATTCCAACATCAAGTGTAGTCTGTAACCCCGTGCTTTGGAAACTAATTTTTCTCTAAAATTTAAGTGTTAAAGTATGTATGTTGCATGTGATATTATCCATTATTTCAAACATAGCCTAATTCAGAATACTTATCTAATGATTTTGTATGTTGACCCCTCTGCAACTCAGTGTTCTGGGATTACTCACTTTCACTATATCATTTATTTAATGGATAAGTATATTAGCTTTTTCATCAGTTTTATCCTCTGTAAAATGAGAGAAATGACCTACCTCATTGTATTGTTTTGTGTAAATGTGTCAACTGCTCCCTGTTCAAGCAGGCAACAGGATCGTTGCTTCGTTATCTCAGGGAGGTATGTGCTCTAGAGGATGGGGGAAGCAGTAGCAAATAGTTCATTAGGATTTTTAAGAAATGGGATTTGGAAATCAGAAAGGATGGAAAAGAGGGACCTAAAAAATGCTATAAACAAGAGGAAAACTCTCTCTGAAATAAACAGTAAAATTATTTCCCTGAGCTGCAGTTGGAGAGAGAGACCTATCAGTCCTGGACGAACTCAAAGGACTACAATATCCTGAGGAAATCCCTATACCTCATGTATATCCAGCATTACAAAAGATTTTTCTGGCCTATAAAAGTAGTAGAGAGACCCTAGGTCTAAAAGGGCCATGTGATTAGAGAGAACAGATGACTCAGCACTAACTTGTGAGACAGACAACTGACAACCAAAAAGCCTGGCAGTCTGTAAGCTCCCAGAACTTTGACATAATTCTAGAAGGAGAAGGAGGAATATATGCTTGACAAGTTTGTTTGTTTGTTTGTTTGTTTTAAGATTTTTTATCTATTCATTTGAGGGAGAGAGCTCATGAGCAAGAGCATGAGCAGGGGGAGTGGCAGAGGGAGAGGGAGAAGCAAGGAGCCTGATGCAATGCAGGGCTGGATCCCAGGACCCGGGATCATGATCTGAGCTGAAGGCAGACGCTTAATTGGCTGAGCTACGCAGGCGCCCCTGAATGACAGTTTCAGAAGTCCATGCCAATTCAACTGAATAGAGACTTAGAAACAACATACCATTGATTTGTAGGAATGGAAGATATACCTTGTTTATAGCATACTTGATACTATAGACAGTGCATGACAAATATTAGCTATTATTAATTAGTATTTTTATTATTATTATTACTGACCAAAATTTAAAAAATAAAATAAAAGGAGCTATGGTACTCTGACAAGAAAACCCAAAGTTCTCCAGTTTCATATACAGGAGAACATGGAAGAGTCACACCCCAAATACATAAATGAAAATTGCTTTACTGCTGGGGTTTCAATACTCTGTTCTACACGTAAGCTATCTAGAGAAACCAAGAAGACTAATTATGACACACTGACAACCCAATCTCCCATCCACATATTTCCCAGCCTTGAAGCCATAATATTCCTGATGAGCTTACTACATTGCCTCTGCTTAAGTGGAAATTTAAAATTCTAAATTATCCTAGATCTAACTCTGGGACAGAATGAGGATATTAATGGAAGAATTGGTAAAAATCCAAATAAAGTCTGAAGCTTTGTTCATAGTAATATACCAAGGTTGGGTACTGAGTTTTGACAAATAAATTCCAGTAATGTAAACTGAAATTGGGTTCAGGGTATACAGAAATCCTCTGTATAGTGTTTGTGATGTTTCTGTGGATTAAAAATTATTGTACACTTTGATGTTTATTTTTTTAATAAAAATTATTTAATCCCAACACCTCTTTTAAGGACAAGATACAAGGTAAAGCCTGACATAGATTCCGTCAGGCTACTATTGAAAACATTCTGACTAATTTTCTCACTCCTCTTTTTAAACTCAGTCTGAAAACGAATTGAGAAAATCTATACAGTAAGCACATACTTATTGAACACCTACTCTGTACAGTGAGCTGGCAGATATATTAATGAATAGACATAGATAATTTACTAGCAGGAGCTACACATACATAAATAATTACGATTCAGAGTTATGTTTGCCATTCTTACTAGAATTTATAGGTGAGAAAATATCTTCAAGGAAAGTTTTAAGAATGAAGTACCATTTGAATTGGACCTTAACTGATCACTTGTTTTTAGATGTGTACTGATTAGAGAAAGGATGTAAAGAAAGAATATACTACATAAAGTCACTAGGGTACTCAGAGTTTAGGGGCTATAAAATATAATAATGGCTATTTTTCCAGTTCTGCATATAAGGAGCTTGGAAGTAGCTATTCTGTCCTAAAAAGTGAAGAGCTCAACAGACTCAGACTGAAAGATCAGCAACTCTTCTTGGATTCATAAGATAGGGAGAATGCAGTGGGAAATGCTGACCCCAAGATTAGAAAGACGTGACATTTGAATAAAGAATCACACTTTACCATAGCATAAACTCATAAGCCAAAATGGCCTTGGGAAGGAAAACCTGAATTTGAATTAACAAACCACTCAAGACTCAGTGCAGACAACTCTGAGAGTTAAGAAACAAACAAATAAACACAAACAACAAACAACAAACAAAAAATGACAAAGAGATCCAGTTATAAAGAGGTCCCACAATTTGGGGAGATTTATCCCTAAGAGTGCAACCGGATTCCCACAGTAAATATATGAGAAAAATCCCTTCCTGCAGTAGGCAGAGGGAGGGGAAAAGGAACCAGAGAGTGCTTGGTTCTACTTAACAAAGCCTGCGCTTAGGGGAAATTAGTTAACCAGAGCCTAACCTGTTGGGGTATTATCAGAACCTAACTTAGAGGCAGAGAAATACTGAACTCTAGCCAGCTCTAACCGTCCACAGAGGGGAAGGAAAAACCCAACTCCAGCCTACTCAAGCCATCCTGTCCCACCTAACGGTGGAGGGAAAAAAGACTGAAAAAACTCTTGTGAAGTTCACACTCCAGAGGCATACCTCACTAAAAGACAGAGACCTAATCGTAGGACTACAGAACACACACGGATACATATAGCCCCTCCATTCATAATTGCCAATATTTAGAAGAAACCAGTATGTCTTTCAGTACGTGAATGGATAAACTCTGGTACGTCCAGACAATGGAATAGTATTCAGTGCTAACAATAAATGAGCTATTAAGCTATGAAAAGATATTGAGTAGCCTTAAATGCATATTACTAGGTAAAAGAAGGTGAAAAGGCTACATACTGTATGATTCCAACTGTGTGATATTCTGAAAAGTCTTATCTGTGGAGACAGTAAGAGGATCAGTGATGGCCAGAGGGTGGCGAAGGGGGCATGGATATCAGGAGCACAGAGGATTTTTAGGGCTGTGAAAATAATCTGTATGATACCATAACGATGGATACATGTCACTTTACATTTGCCCAGACTCAAATTGCACAACACCAAAAGTGAACCCTAACGTAAATTATGAACTTTGGGTGATTAACGGTGTATCTATGAAGGTTCATCAACTTTAACAAATGAACCACTCTGGTGTTGAATGTTGATAATAGGGAGGCCATGCGTATGTGTGGGTAGGGGACATATAGGAAATGTTTATACTTTCCCCTCAGTTGTGTTGTGAACCTTAAACTGCTCTTCTTTTTTTTTTTTTTAATTTTAAAAAAAAAGAATTTTTTATTAGTGGAAACTAAAGGTAGGTTAGGTTTTGGCATTTTTCAGAGCACATTAAAGATCAGTTTGTATTTTACTCAGTTTTACAAGATTTTGACTTAGGAAGTAATTTGTCAAGGAACTAATTACAAAATGCTGCATTATTCTAGAAACAGGGTCTTATTTAAATACAAAATCAGAGAAGGTTCCAATAACTTTATCACTGAGTAGGATGAATTAGAACCCCCCCTCCCCACCCCAGGAGACAGATTCCTGGGGTATAGAGCAAGCCAGAAGCTGGGAAACTTCAGGGTGAATGCAGAGCAGTTCATCAAAAGTAAATGCTGACATATACCAGACAGTGACATGGGAAAGTAGTTATTCCAAAGGACAGAAGGTAACAAATTTCCCTACAGGACAATAGTGTGGGGATATGGAAATTAGGACAGGAATTGTGTGGAAAAGCATATAGTCTGCATAAGGAAAACTGATAACCGAGTCCATGCTCATATTTAAGACAGGATCCAAATTTGCAAAGAAAAGGGATTGATGGGACAGTCCTTAGTCTTTGGCCAGAGAGGATGAAGTAGAAACTAATATCATAACCAGATACCTAATCCCTTCCAAATCCACAGACCACTATATTCCCTCTGCCCTCATTAAAGGTGCCACCCTGTGACTATTCCAGAAATCCATGGGATGTCAGGAGACACATATTATTGAGAAGGGCTATTGAAGAATGAGAAATCTTCTCCTGAAGACAAAAGGTCAGTAGGAATTATATACTGAGTACCAAGGAAAATAGTCAGAGTCTTGGACTGAGAGATGGTGGCTGATACAAAAAGTAAAAACAAGACCTCAAGGATGGCCAAATATAGACATGTTAAGTCTGTTTAGGGTAGAACACACAATAGTGCCTGTGTGCATCAGTAAGTCTACTAGATGCAGGGGAATTAAGTGTTCAAATTCCATTTTTTCTGCTTCTTTTCCACACTGGACAAGTCAAACATTTCCCAAATTATGTACAACCTGGATTAAATGTAGCTTCTTCTTCCATAACTGATGGTTGAAATAGAAAGGCCATGGTAAATCTCTGAACTCTAACCAGTCTGGTTCTGAGACATAAATCCTTTGACCCCTGGGGGTGGCCACACGTGCAGGAATTGCTGCCTCTGGAACAGTTAACAATAGAGAGATGAAGTGTTAAGAATATCTCCAATTGCACTTACCAAAACCCAGTTATAAGATGGACACTGACAACTGAAAGTGATGCAGAACACAAGTTTTCCAAATTGGGGAACATGTTTCTGTTTTTGAGACTTTTTCTAATAGAACAAAACAGTAATGCTAGAGAGCCTAACATAGAAAATAAAATATGTCATAGTTTATTTAGCATGACTGACCATATCAATGATATTTCCATGCCTTATAATCTGGCAGAATCATTCATATGTGAAAGATTTTATAGGTAACTCCTATGCTGAATGCAAGTGCACATTCTGTGTAAAGTTAATGGAGCTCAGATCTATTGAACCCAAAAGGAAAATAAGAAATTTTTTTTTTTTTTTGGAAAATAAGAAATGTTAGGTGGCAACCATGTACCAAATACTATGCTTGCTGTTTTACATAAAATTAATATATGCTCTAAAAATAGTAGCAAAATTACATATACCTTAGAATGCTAGTGTATTTTAATTAACATTATCTGCTAAAGAGATTGAGATGAATACACTTATTGGCAAGTTGTATTTATACTCTAACAGTGTTTCCTAAAACTAAAGTCATATAAATATGAAAAAGAGGAACTTTGATGAGAGAAACTATATTTTTAATGCATGTATTATAAGAATATAAAATATACATTAGTTTTCCAAGCAGGATGTGATTTAATCACCTCTTTAAAAATCACCTTTTGTCTTCCTATAAATTGAATGTCCTCTCTTGACATTTTAATATACTCCTATCTCCAGCCTCTTTGAATGTTCTGCATTCATTTCTATGTCCGGTGTTCCCGTCTTCAAAGCATTTATTCTATCATCATTAAATATAGAATTAAAAGAGGTTTTTGGTTACTTCAGTAATATTCAAACTGATCATTTACAGTGAAATACAGCTTAAAATTTATAAATGAGTCAGTAAATTAAAAGAAATGACAAGACAAAATTGACGTGCTTAACATTTCTGCTTTAAAGACAAAATTGACGTGCTTAACATTTCTGCTTTAATTTTCCAGAAATCAACAAAATAAATAAATAATTTTGACAAGGACATAAATAACTTGAACCATATGGGTGTGATCTAAAATTATAGAAATAATGCAAATATTATTTTTTTTAGGAAAGAAAAAAATTAATTGGTATTTTCCTGAATGAGCTATGATAAGAAAAGTTGGTATTTTTCACTGATAGAGCAAAGGCCACGTTAGCAGGAGTGTGCACTTTTTTCAGTTTGATTTTTGTGGCAACCTCTTAAATGGCCTGGAGATTTGTGAGGGCCTTTTAATGTTATCTTGTTAGAAAAGACCTTTCTGAGAAGTAACCAAATAAAAAGTTCTCCATTTAGAGGAAGCAGATTCTGTCATGCTTTACTTCATGTATGTTTTACATGCTAAGAGATATATGCACTTTAAATGCTGGTATTTCGAATGAAAGTAATTCCCCAAGAAGCATAAGAAATGTGGGGCAGAGACTGTTTAGCGTTGTGAACTAGAAGACTCCCATAAACTAGGCATAGGATCCAAGAGGCTTAGTCCAGAAAGTATGTATTGTGCTTTCCTATTTCTCCTTCATTTTATAGTCTGACTTTTCCCTCCCAAAGGAAAAATATAAAGATTGAATTTTAATTTTTAATTTCTTAGAGCTGATTCTCATTAGTTATGGGACTTGATGCTGTGATTTCAAACGTGAGAGTAAGGATACCTGTCCTGAAAAGACTATAGACTAATAAAGGAACCTGAGGCTCACGATTAATTACACTGCACATCACAATTAATTACAAATCACTGTCTTTTATGGTGAACCAAATAAAATTTCCAACATACCGTTTTACCTACAAATATTGTAAATGTGTATGATTCAACCTAGGATTATGCCAAAATAGAATGATTAAAATGCCACAGAATAAGAGAAGGAGAAGTAAAACAAAACTAAACAGTTGTAGGCCTAAAAAATGATGTGAATATGTAGTGTAGTGAAATTACAGACTAAGCTATGAATCTTAGAATTTGGAAGGATGGAAACTTAAATATGTTTTCTAAGTTTCTTAGAACATTTAAATCACAACATTCTGGTAGTTTAAACGATTCATCTAGAAATTCTAGGGTCTTCCTTAAATACATACACATACAAATGCGTATGTCTGCGCTCATTTGAACTTTTATTTTTCCTTTTAAAACCTTGTGCTATATCCATTTAGGGATGCCAGTTCAGTGTTACCTAATCAGGGTATGCATTAAATAAAGACAGTGATAAACCAGTACCACTAGAATTTGCTAATGACTATTAAATATAAATTTAATAAGTTTTTTTAATAAATGGAGTCCAGCTTATTAAGCAAAATCCTCCTGAAAATGTACCTCTACCACGGAAATGAGAAGTGATTATACAATTAATTTTAGCCAGATTATAACATGTCATGTTTATTGAAATATTTGTAATACTCAAAATATTTTTTCTTCAGCCATCAACTCAAAAAACAGAAGTAAAAGTAACTACTATACACAGGTCAAAGTGTATTTTTAATATGTGAAATTTAGTACTTAATACTCAAACATATAGGAATCTTCCAGTTATCTTTTTTCTTATTGATTTCTGGCATAGAACATATTCTGTATGAATTTCATCTTTTGAAATGTGTTAAGATTTGCTTGAAGGCCTTTCATATGGTCACTTAAAAAAAATTGTTCCATGTGTGCTTTAATAGATTACGCATTCCACAGATGTTGGGTGGGTGCTTTATAAATATTCACTAGATCAAGTGTGGTAATTATGTTGTTCAAATTTTCTATATTCTTGCTTTTTAATATGTTGTTCAATCAACTACTAAAAGAGATGTTTGAAAAAAATCTCATGCTATGACTGTGGATTTGTCTACCTCTCCGTTTGAATTTGTCAGTTTTTGTCTATGTATTTGGAAATTTAGAATAATTATATCTTCCTGGTGAATTGAACCTATTATCATTATGATATAATCTCATTTCTATTAAATGATGCATTTTGCCTTAAAGCCTGCTTTATCTAAAATAATAACCACCTTTCTCTTAGTTTTTACATGGTGTATATTTCTTGATTCTCTTCTTTCAACATCACAGAATCCTTATATTTTTAATGTGTTTCTTGTAAAAAAAAAATTGCTTGTGTTTTCTAAAGTCTGACAATCTTTATTTCAACTGAAATAGTTTGCCTGCCTACATGGAATAGAACAATGGTCTATTTGAGTTTAAATAAACATCTGGCCATATATTTACTTTTTATCTCATTGGTTCATGCTCCTTTTCCTTTCTTGACTTCCAAATTTATTAAAGATTGTTTCTATAATCATTTTATTTTCCTCTACTAGGTCTTTTTGTGATTGCTAAAGAAATTAAAACATGCATCTTTACTTATAAAAATTTAGGATTGGTTGGTAGTTCTTTTCTCCTCCTCCCTGACTATGCAAGGTACATATATCTGTTTAACTGCAGTTATTTCCTTTCCAATCTATGCTCTTTCATTGTTATGTATTTTATTTCCCTACATTCATTAAACCCTGCAAGACACTGTAGCTATTGTTATGCACAGTCAATAGTCATTCAGTGTAACCCACATATTTATCATTTTCATTGTTTTCCTTTTTTTTCTTTTTTCTTGTTTCTTAAACTTTCCACTGGGGTCTATTTCCTTCTGACAGAAAACACTTTTTGGTGTTTTCTATATTGGGAGTTTGCTGTGATAAACTCTCAGTTTTGTTATTTTAAAACTGTATTTTATCTTCATTCTTGATGGGCATCTTTGTTGGTTGTTGACTTTTAAGTTTATATTTATTTATGTTCAGTGTGTAGAGGAAAATTTTCCACTAAGCTTCGGGTTCCATTATTGATGTTGCATTTGATGTTGATGTTGAAGAGTCTGCTACTCTTCTTTTTCTAACTGCATTTATATTTTTTACATTCTCACCTTTGATACACTGAACTTTCACTATTATATGGGTGGATGTGGATTTCATTGTACTTTCTCTGGTAGGAATTTCTTGGGCTTCCGAATCCTATAATCAATTCTGGGAATTTCTTATTCGTACCGTTGATTATTGCTTCTTTTTCATTTTTCCTTTCTTCTTAGATGAAACTCCGATCAGAGCTATACTAGATCTTGTTTGTTGTGAGATCTTCTTTTCTATATATGCCACCTTTGTCTGTGTCTGTTATTTATGGTGGATAGTTTTTTTTCTGATACAAAGGCCCTAGGCTCATCTTGTTTTGTTTGCTTTTCCTGCCCCAGATCTAGAATCAGCTTTTTCTTTAAAAATCTCCAGTTCCTTTTAGCGGAGAATTGTACTTAGGGACAAGTATGTATAATTGTATCTAATTGTGATTAACATAATTTTTATTTGCAATGGCCATATGTCATTAGAATCTACCATATTGGATAATGTAGTGCTAAGTAATTCATTCTTCCCACAGTTTTCCTTAGTTCAAAATGATTATTATTCCCAAATCTATGATACCAGTACTATAGCTCTCTGTATATCAATGCTACACATCATAAACCGACCATCATCTCTTTTTCCCCCAGGTCATTCTTTCTAGTACCACGAATCCAAGCAGCCTTTATCTCCTTGAATTGATTAATCCTAACAATTTTTCATTGTATCTATCTTGCACTTCAAGGTCAGTGAGTGATCATAATTACTCCCTTGAGTCTTCTGTTCCTCCCTCCATTATACTAGAAGCACCATATACACCTCTCTGAAGTTGAATGTAGAAGGGGAAAAGGTATTACCACAAGGACCAGTTTCACTTTGAATGCATGACCACAACCACAGTGCTGCCAGGAAAACATTCTACATATGGCTACTCCATTTACTCTACCATTCTTTTAAATGATAGTTTACAACCTTTCCTCTTCTCTAATATGCTCTCTTCCATTTTCACTCTCAGATAAGGACCTTGCCTATAATTTCACAAAGAAATTTAGACAATAAGAAGTTCTTCAGATAAACACTACCACATCACCAGCCTACCAGCAGCTTCACACATTTACTCTGCCTCCTCGGCTGAGGCCAAAAACCAGACTCTTATGAAACGCCAATCCTGGGGCGTCTGTGTGGCTCAGTCGGTTAAGTGTCTGCCTTTTGCTCAGGTCACGATCTCCGGGTCCTGGGACCCAGCCCCGCCTTGGGCTCTCTGTTCAGCGGGAAGCCTGTTTCTCCCTCTCTCCCCCACCCCTTGCTCGTGCTTTCTCTCACTATCTCTCTCTCTCTCAAATAAATAAATAAAATCTTTAAAAAAAAGAAAAGCCAATCCTTCCATTTTTGTACCGTATCCCATCATGTGTCACTTCTCTTAACTTCTCTCCCACCTGAATGAGAGGGAAATACTTAGTAAGACAGAGGCAGAGGCTGCTCATCCTTAGGAAAGAAAAGATTTCCCAATACTAAAAAGAAAATACGTTTTTTGAGGGTTAGAATTCCCAAATAATGCTTACCACAGTCATTACTCAGAGAACTTTGAAATGTCACATAACTTCAGAGAAATTTCTGTGTAGTGTCTGTACCAAGGCTCTAATTACTCAAGAATATCCGTATCTATGAGTGGTGTGAACATCTTGAGGTTTTCTCTTTCAGATGTATTGTATGGTTTTCGAAAAAAGAAAGAGAACAGTTCCTCAGAAACTGGATTTTCTCCCATTTTCTGGTCATCTTCTAAGTCTTTTAGAATCTTGCACAAACTTCAGTAGAAGGAAGGACTACTCCAAATTCAAATTTGACATTTTCACCTCCCCCACTGGTAGACTTTCACAGTCAGATTTAATTGGATTTAGAAAAAAATTAAACCAATGTGACATGTGTTGAACTCTGGTGTAGTGATTGAAAATTTATATATACATGGTACATGGGACAATTTCCAGGATTTTTGAAAATTTTCATATACCACATAATGACATCTCAGACAGAATAAAAACCCTAGAATCAGAGCTAACTGATTTAAAGCAGCAACCATGACCTGACAGATATCTACTATGTAAAAAGTGAGTTGAAATCACAAAAATCACTGGTGATTTGATGAATATAAGTAGACTGTAATGAGTGCGAGTTTGCAAAAATGTGTCAAAATGCTTTAAAATCCTCCAGAATAACATAGAATAACAATAGAAAAGAATTCAAAAGCGAAAAGACTGTGAATGCTTCCTTGTTAGAGTTTTTTGACAGTATTAATTTCTGTGTATTTCTCTACAAAGCAAAAAACTTAAAAATGATCTCCCTTCATTTTTCAGGCTATGGATCTAAACAACTTGAATCTTTTCCTAGCTTTACTAGAGGGGCACACAGTACTTAGTCTTGACTCATTCCAATGAAAAGATCACTGCCATTTCCCTAATTCTGGACTTAACACCAAGTTTTAAATAAGTGGTAGGGAGAGTTGTTTTGCCTATTTAAAAAAAAAAAAAAAAGCTATTAATTACCAAAAAAACAGGCATGTATTTTAGAAATGAAATGGCTGCCACAGTGGAAGAATACATTAAATAATAATACAATAGCTTTGCTGCAGCAACGGTGACTCTCTGTGACTGGGAAATGGTAACAACTGATGGAATAATCTAATCTTTCCAGACTGTGTGGCCATTCATACTCATAGAGCTAACAGTAAGTACTTCATTGACTCTAGTTGAACTGCTGAGTATATTGAAATAGGTTCCTAAAATTTCTAAAAGGTAGCTCGGTTATACTTCAAGTTAAATATTTCATTCATGATATTGCCCTGAGGACTTTCAGTCTCAGAAAATGTGTCCCACTGTTGTATTAAGACCAATACGTGAGCAGGGCAAGTTGTATGGCATGCTCTGCTTCTAGCTCAGACTATACTCCTTCTGGCTCCCAACTTCTCCCATCTGCTAAAACTGTTAAAAAAAGAAAAAAAAAAAAAAAGATGGGAGGAGGGAGAAGAGGAGGAAGAAGTGATGTCTCCACAGTGAAGCCAATCATATACACATAGATCAATTTCAATGAAACCAGCATAAGTCTTGCCACCTGAAGTCTTATTTAATAGTTCAAAGTCTCAAACTACTTGTCAGGGTTTTGAGAGACCAGGTGAGACCACTTTTCTACATATCTCCTAAAACTTTGCTGCTCAAAGTGTCACCCAATTGTCAGCAGCATGAACATTGCTGGGAGATTGCTAGCAATGCAGAATCTCTAAGAGTCCTCCATAAGTACTGAATCACAATGTGAATATTAACAAGATCCTTAGTTAATTCACACGTACATTAAAGTTTGAGAAGCAATACTGTAAAATCTGCCTTTCAGAGTAAAGAGAACTTTCATACCATCCTAAATATTAAAGTCTTTCAATTATCTATGGATTTGGTCCTCAAGTGATTTGGAATAAAAGAATAAGCTACCTAGCAACACCACCCGATGCAAAGAGGGAATGTCAGCATTTGCCAGGGCAGCTCTAGGCTCTGTCATGGTAATAGGCAAACTTGGAAATTTCAATGGCTTAAAATAATTGAAGTTTCATTTTTGGATTTTTGTTCTTTCTCACGCATGCTGCAACTCAATATATGTCTGATGGTCTTCCTCCACTTTATAGGGTCGTCATGTGGAATAAGTCATCTCTAAGGTCACTGTGGCAAGAAAAGAGCAAGATGAAAGCAATTCATCAGCTCTTCATTGCCTTAGTCTAGAAATGACTGTTTATAATCCATTGGCCGGAATTGATTAAATAGTATATACAGCACATGAATTTTTAGTAAGTTCTGCCTCAATCTCCCTATGTGCCCTCATAATTATCATTTTTAAACTTTGATTTTCATTTTTTATATTTTTTCTATTGTAATTCAGATTCATTAGACACCATCTGTTTAGGATGTTCTGTTTATTCTTCCTCTCAATAGCTACTAGATCCGTGTTAAAATATGTGTTATTATCACCTGCTTATTGGATCTCAGGTCTAACTTCTATGGTACCTTAAGTAAGGGATATCCAATGAAATATAAAAGTGCAAAAGTCTCCACTCTTGTGAGCTGGCTGATATAAGGCCTCAAGTTGCCAGTACCCAGTTGTCACTAAGCAGAAGGCTCTCAGTTCCCCTTAGGCCTTCTGCCTCAAAGGAGAAGGGAACTCATCCCATATTACAGCTTCTCCTTAATTCTTCATGTACCATAAGGATTAGAAACACAAATATATTAATGTGAAACCCTCAATACCACTCCAGATTTGATCTCTTTAGACCAAGCTATCTGCTGAATCTCACAATGCTGACTCCAAGGGTTCTTGGACGCTATCCTCTCAGGCTCTTCTCCCATGGGGAAAAACCTAAGCCTGCTCGTTCTACCAGCAGTGAGACAGAGACCGGTCCCCCCCACCCCCGCCCTCATTACCTGTCCTTACTATATGCTGCCAACTGCTCAGCATAGGGGTCCAGGGGTCACCTAACTACCATTTATCCAGAATTTCTATCCCCCCCACTTTACAAAAGAGAAAACTCAGCTTAAGATATTTTATATTATTTCCACTAAGTCAATCAGACAGTAAAATGCAAAGCAGGGATTAGAACCCGAGGTTAGCGGGCTTCATCTTCCAAGCAACTTGTGTTTAACAGGTTCTGCTGAATCACATCAGCCTCAGTATCAAGGAAAGGAAGGTAGAAGAGGGTAGATGTTCAGATCACAAAAGCAGGAGGATCACATCTGTAGACATGGTTGCCATAGGCTCAGAGATAGGGGAAGGAGGTGTGAGAAGGGTGAAAGGAGGTCCTACCACACAGAAAACCTGAGACATAGCTGCAGTTTCACTTTTGGCTGGACCTGTTTCTGTCCCAGTCTTAGGTGGAGGAGTTAGATGAGTGGGGGTCATCTTGATCAAATTTGAAGCCCGCTTGGGTCTCTGCTCATATATAAACATCTCTACCTCTATCCTAATGTTTCATCCTAAGCAGAAGAGCAAAATTTCTGCTAGGTGTCAAGAAGAATGTAATAGAAACTTTGGTATGGTCAATCCTCTAATCAGTTCATAATGACTGGCCAGGCTAACGACCTTTAGAGAAAGACTCAGCAAACCCTATCATACTCTGGCTCCGGCTTGGCAAGAACACACTAACAATCTGACTTATTTAAGCCCCAAGAGACCAACCATTTTGGTTATGATGATGGCCTAGATACTCAGGATGTTCTAGGACAACACCTGGCTCAATAAATCTGAATGCACACACATAGGGCAGTTTAGAGTTATTCATCAGCCCAGATATATTGACCATCTAAGATCAGTGACCCAAGACAGACTGATAATCTGATTACATCACCATACTGGACCTGTTGACCCTTATTCCCTTCCCCAGTCCTTCCCCTATCACCCAGGAAACCATCTGTCCATACTATCTTGGCTACTTTGTGGATAAACAGAACCCAGAAAAGGCTGGGATAACTCACAGATTCTATCTACTTCAGGGCCAAACTTTCCCTAAATTTCAATTCGGTGTGATTTTTCCATAAACACATATTGTCCAAACACAACAAGTACATCTTGTGAAAACCATTCTAAATCTAGATAAGAACATGTAGTAAGAAAGTTGTAACTATTTTTGAGGTTTTATACATGATTTAAGGTTGTATATACCTCTTAGTCTGCCATAGGGACAGATGTTGGGCCAAATCTTTGACATTCTCTAATCTGTTTTTATCCATCTCAGATATATGCTGCTTTCTCAAGAATGTCATTATATTTAGTCGGGGTTATATCTGAATTTTAAAAGATACACAGAAAATGAACAAAATTTTCTTATATTTAAATGACAACTATTAAATATGCTCAATTTGCATATATTATGCTGTGTAAAGATCATTCAAGCTACAACCTAAAGGATGAGAGAGTAAGAGAGAATAGGAAAGAAATCTTGGAAACAGTTCAAACAAACAAAAATGCCTTTGCAGAAAGCAGTGAGGCCAACAGTTGAGCGTTTCATTCATTAATTTCTTCATTCATAGATTTTTTCATTCTATACTAAATAACTACTTATAAATTTCCTGCTTTCCTCCCCATGCTATCTTAAGCCTTGAGAAAATAATGATGAATACTATCATCATCTTACTCTACTATACAATATAGTAAGATGTCTTATTCTGAAAAGAAATATAAAATGGGGTAGGTCAGCACTGCAGAGCTTGGTGAATGCTAGGTTGAAAGGTTTAACCACTGTTTTGAGCTCTTAATTGGTGTTTAATAGAAAGTTTTCATTTGATTATCTAAATGGCAATAGAGAATTAAGGGAAGACATTGATAAAGAAGGATATAAGGAGAATAAAACAAAAACGTAAAAAGTAAGCCTATTTGTCAGTGTTTAATTGCAGAGGATATTACAAAAAATGAGAGAATAAAATCCTAAACATGAAAGAATATAATGATCTCTTAATAGTGATTTCAGATAAAAATATATTCCTAAAGTTACATCTTTCTAGAACTGTTATAAACAGGCAACTAAATAAATCATCTCATGTTTAACAAATAAGTATCTTCCAAAATACAGATCTTATTTTTAACTTGGCAAAGCAGTTTTGCAGCTGTCAATGAATAACTCAGGAAAGTCTCACCAACAAAAGGGCTATTACTCGGAAAATAAATTCCAGAAGAATAATAGAAGTCTTACTTAGAGAAAAAAATAATAATTTCACTGCATTTAAATACATATTTAGATTTCTCAGCTGCATCTTTTGTCTGCCTAAATGAAATGACTGGCTTGAAGATTCCCATAAAGAGTTTATATAGACTCAATATTAAATCAGTAAGTAAGTAAGTAAAATATGAACACCTTTACTCTGTTCTCAATGAGCAAAAGAAGTCAAGAAGGTCAACTGACGATCTTTTCTAATCATCTAAAATCTATGGGAAATGACATTTTCCAAGATTGTGCTCACATTTAATCATTATAATTTGTTAAACTGCAAAACCTTTGGAAAGTATAACCATATTTTTTTTTCTTTATTCTATGAAAGACCCCATAGCATAGTTGTTAATATCATAACTCTGCAGCTAGGTTGCCTGGCTTCAATTCTAGTGCCATCGCTACTAGCTTTATGCTCTAGTTTTCCGTGCCTCAATTTGTCATCTATAAAATGGGGATATTAATCCTAATACCCATGTCCTGTGTTGCAAGAGAAAATGTAAATATACTGAGCATAGTGCCTAGTAGTGTTAGACATGACCACAACTCACCAACTCATACATGGTCCCACTCTGAGAGAATATTGATGATCATTAAAATAATAATCATAACTGAAGACAGAAATTCAAATGTGAAAGAGACAAAGAAAAGGCGAGCAGATGGTGGAAAGAGAGAAAATGCAGAAAAGAGAAGGGGATGTGAAGGTGGACTTTATGTTGAAGTGAGTGGAATAAGGAAAAAGGAGAAAGGAGATAATATCCTTTCTAGGAAAGAAAGAAATGATGATAACATCAATGACATATCATACTCATCCCAT
Source organism: Neomonachus schauinslandi (assembly GCF_002201575.2). NCBI lineage: Eukaryota > Metazoa > Chordata > Mammalia > Carnivora > Phocidae > Neomonachus > Neomonachus schauinslandi. The sequence continues at coordinate 59,867,725 of NC_058406.1, forward strand.
TCTCCAGTCCTTTCCTTTAAAAATTATACAGGCAGATCATGGTCACCTAGAACTTTAGACACAAAGCTCTCATTAAATTCAATACAGTTACCGAACTAAATGCATAATACAATTAATTGTGTGACTGACAACTAATACTCAAAGTATAAGATAAATCATTCCTTTCCCCAGCAGTCAGGTGGACTATTTACTCGTGATTACTAGGCCTAAGATTTGCCAACAATCAATATAAAGAAAAGCTATTGTTTCTGAGTTCTGTCACACATTTTGAAGGATTGTTCATTTATTTTCTTCTTAGACCCTACCCAAGTAGTAGTTAGAAATCAATCCATGCCATAAAAGTCCACAGGGGGAAAAGTGGATCATGAGGTTCTACAGCCGGAGGTAATCCGTGACAGCCAAGGCACCCAAAGAAAAATCACAAAGTTAAGAAACTACTGAAAGCTGGAAACAAAAATTCAGATAAATTTGGCTATTTCACTTTTAAATTCTTTAGTGTGATAAGTCTGCTTTAGATATTTGTGTTTTTACTAATACTGAGATTTATCAACAATGGCAAAGAATGATTAGAAGCTTCAGTTCATGATCTCTTAATTCCTTTGACCAATTTCAAGCATTATTCAATAATTCGAGGTAATTCTAAATTAAGTCCTGAGTGACTTTTCAATGTTTTAAGTGGAATATTGTCTATTTATTACCTCAATCTCTACGATTTCTAGTTCTCCAAGGAAAGAAAAGCATTCAAGCATCCATCCTTCTTAATGTTACCATAAATCTTGTGCTTGAGGACAACATTATTTCCTGGTTCATTGTAAAAAAAAAATGCACTTAAATATAAAACACAGATAGGTGCAAAATTTTAAAACTACAAAAAGAACAAAATTCAATAACAACGTGTATAATGAAGTGTAAGTGATCTTGGAGCAACTGCTTGAACCACAGGCCGGGCCACTGACAGAAACATCAGGCTGATTTAAACCAGTAAACAATTGAAGAAGAGAACATCAACGAGGTGCTTCAAATGATAATGCTTTGAATTTTAAAGCATAAAAAGTGGCTCTTGGAAAAAATGATGACACTCTGGTATGTTTTGTAAAATTGATCCTTTTTCATGATGTTGCTGCAAAGGCAAAGTTGAATTTAAGATATACTATTTCGTCTAAATGTTAAAAAACATATATTGCTTAATGGGGCACCTAGGTGGCTCAGTAGGTTAAGCGTCTGACTCTTGGTTTTGGGTCAGGTCATGATCTCAGGGTCCTGAGATTGAGCCCTGAGTTGGGCTCCCCATTCAGTGGGGAATCTGCTTGAAATTCTCTCTCTTTCCCTCCTCGTCTCTCTTCCCCTCCCCACTCCATGTGTTCTCTCTCTATATAAATAAATATTTAAAAATTATATTATTTAAAATTATTTAAAAATAATAAAATTATTTAAAAATAAATCTTTAAAAAATATATACATATATATTACTTAAGCAAGTCTATATTTAAGAATTAATAAACTGTAACTGTAGCCCAGATTTTGCTAAATGTAGAATAAAATTACCTATATTTTTAGTTTTATTTTTCTGGATAAAGCCCCAGTCATATATATATGTCATAGTTCTGACTTTACTTCCCTGATAACTTGTTACATTTAATGCTGAACACAAGAGGATTTTTCTGCAAGATGCTAGAGAGATTCAAAAATTCAGCCAATTACAGATTATCTAGTCTTCCCCTTTCCAGACAATACAGTTATAATTTAAAATAGGAAAACATAAAGAAAGCCCATACACAAAATATTAGAACAAAGAACTGTCCTGTATTAAAGAAATGTGTTTCTAAAACATGATTTTCTTCCCTAAGCCTCCTAATGTATGATGAATGCCAAGAATGAATAAAAGTACTTTTTTATTACCTGATATGCCAATGATAAGGTGAATTTGGAGTTATCAAAGAAGATAGGGCAATTCCTGAGGTTTAGAGTATTAACATTAGACTGTTTAAACAATAACTATTCAAGCCTACTTGTGGAAATTATTGCATACATATGGGTGCCTAAGTCCATGTTATTCATGCTCATGTGTGAGTCCAAGACTACTGAGTCTTTCTGGGTGAGCAACTACAGCTAAAAGGAAAGTGTTTCAATAATAGTCCACTTACTATTTATGTTCTAGCATTCTGTTTGCATTCAGAAACTCTTTCTTTTGATCTCCTATATAGATATATTATGACATTTTTTTAAAAAGATCTGTTAGCCTCATATTATTTAAAGTGTCTCTTCAGTGCATCAACATCACATTTTTTTTTCCTGAGAAGAGCCTCCTCATGTCAGTGTCCCATGTTTGGACAGTAGGTACAGCGTCCTGCTATAGTTGTGAGCTCATCTTCCTATCTGATACTATTTGTCCAGCAGCAACAAGGATAAAATGGCCTCAAAGGTGCTCAAAATATTTAACAGCTTCAAGTCACACCGTCAACTCTGCCAGCTCCTTAGAAAACTTCCCTTGTCATCTTCAGGTTTGGCTTAAATACCTTAATAATTTATCACAACTCTCAAAGTGATTGCGAGTTACCAAACATTTAAGGTGGCTCAACCTAAACAGCTCCAGGAGAGAGACAAATAGACAATCTGCCTGGATGAGGTGTAAGGCAAGATGATTCATAGAAAATAAATGATATCTATGCTTTCTGTTCAGTGTAAGAATTAGTTTCAATACAGACCTAAAAATTTGATATAGTCTTCTTTCCAAAAATAGCAGTGGGACAAAACAAAACCAGAACACAGAGACAGGGACAAATAGACAAATGTAAAGAGAACTCTCTTAGGTACCCTTGTGGCATTCACAACTGTAGGTAGATGTGGATGAGCAAGTATATTGTATCCTTATATCAGTTAGAGTCTTTGGCAGGCAACAGAAACCAATGCTGCCTAAATGCATTTAGAGGATGGATATGGGTAGAACATAGAATTAAAGAAATTGATTTTTAAAAACCAGTTCAAATAGTTCAGGAAAAGCAGCTACAGGAATCTGGAATCGAGAACTAATAAGAAATCTCTTTAGGGCACCACCAACAGGATCAATCAACTCAAACCATGTTTATTCTTTTTGGTTCTCAGCTTAAGGAATCAAATTTTAAAGAGGAAGACTCTAGCTGGCTTGGATCATGGGCCTTTTGGCTCAAGAAGGGCAAGCCTCTTGATTAATGGTCCCATTGCATCATATCTAATGGGATAAGTCCTCCAAAAAAAAAAAAAATCACTGTCTTTTATCAGTTAGAAGAAGGATTGATGTTGAAAATGCAAATCAGCAAATGTCCACAAAATACTTCTGTATAAATTTGAAACAGGCAAAAAAAAAAAAAATTAACAAAACCTGGGTAATTTCAGAAATCTTGTCTGAACTGGAACAGAATAATTATCTTGGTTGAGAGAGAGAGGGGAGGTGGGAGAAATAATTTCACTAATTCCTTAGAGTGAACAAATTAGAAAATCATTTTCAAACAATTCTTATTAACTTTCTAAAGTCAGATGGTAAAGGATCTTCTCCAAGTATATTTATATTTTAGGCATGGTATATATCACTGATTATCACAAGAACAGTTCTGATACCCAAACCTGATAAACCAGATAAACAAGCTCCCTTACAGCATCTTTCTATGGTTCGACTTCTTTCTGCCTGTCTGGTCTATCTGTGGTTTGTTCAACTGTGATCATAGCAGCATTGTGACCTAAAGAAAGATGAAAGCATTCTCCCATTACTCAACTACTATAGGCAGAACTAGGGCATGAATCTTTCTGTTTTCTATTTCCAAGTCCAATTGTTCCACTGAAAGAAAAAGGCGTCTTCTATTTCTCAGGTAGAGGAAGGTTGCATGACCATAGCATAAAACTAATGGAGGAATTCTACTGGCAATTTCCGGTAGCCAAAGGAAGAAGCAATTAGAGGACGTGCTTGACAACTAGTAGACTCTACAGTAGAGTCCCAGCATAGCCTCTCTAATTTCTGCTATTTGAATATCAGCAACAACATTCTGTTAACTGCATGTCAACTGTACAGCTTGTGAGACCATCAAGGGAGCACATTGTAGCTTAGAGAGTATTGTTGAGAGGGTAGGTTGATCACATTAAATTGCTTTTCAAGTATAAGGCTAACTTTAGTTTTCTATAAAACACACTATTTCCTCACTTGTATTTAAAATTTTAAGATTCTTTTTGAATACACTAAGCAACACTACAGATTACCATTCCCAGAGACCAAAAATTGATTCCTAGCAGAGGACACTTAGTGCTGAACAATATTTCCATCTTCATACTAACAAGGGAACACTGGTACCAAGCAAAGGGTATATAAGGAAGTAGCACATTGTTCCCAATTGAACACATAGCTCTAAATGTTAGAACTCAAAAGGGGTTTGTATTACTGTTAAAAGAAATATCAAGTTGCTTTTCACCAAAGGATTTGTTAAGATTTCTTAAATAAAGACCATACTTTAAAATTAAGATAGAGCACAGATTCACAAAAAGGTATTGGTTTGAGTCACAGGGGTGAGCTTACTGATTATCAGAAAACACAGTGTTCAGGAGAGTTTGGTCTCTGGATGCTGATGAATAGGCTTGAAGGCCAGCTCTGCCCATTTGTACTCACTGTGACTCTGGGCATGCCACTCAATATCCGTAAGTCTTGGTTTCTACATCTCTAAAATGGGAACATAAGGGGGATGTATGTGATAAAATATTTAATGCCTATAAAATGCTTAGCACAATGCCTGAAACATATTAAGCATTCACAAAATATTAGTTATTATTTTGTACATTGTCTAACCTGTCTTGGGGTGATTATTTTATCCATAAATCACAAATAATCTATTTTCATTGCTAGAATACTATTGGGATTGAATAAAATAACATATGCAGACTCTCTTATAAAATATGAAATAGCATTAAAAGATAGTATTTTGTGATTATAATAGTGAAGTCCTAAAAGTAAACAAAGAAACTGACCCCTGATCTTACCTAAATTACCTCCACTATAACGGAGACAGAAAATGTTACGGTAACAGAAAAAAAGAAGGAATACATACAAAAAAGTATAAAGTGGGATTTGCTATACTTGTTGCCTACCAAATCTAACTCTCATCAATTATATTAGTGTGATCCATAAAATGAACCATACGCTTTTCAAAAAGAGGAGCTGAGGACAAATATAGGGAGTACAGGTCTATCTTCAGAGTTTGGGAGCAAACTCTGGTAAAAACTCCTTCCCTACAACAACTGAAATTATCAAAAATCAAATTAGACCTTTTTTTAAAAATGCCTAAAGTTATGAGACCATATATGTGCCATACATATCACATTACAATGATACATATTATAATGATAGAAACTGTGTCTTTTTAAATCTTTTTTTTATTTAAATTCTAGGTAGCTAACATACAGTGCAATATTGGCTTCTGGAGTAGAATTCAATGATTCATCACTTACATACAACACCCGGTGCTCATCACAAGTGCCCTCCTAATACCCATCACCCATCTTTTGAATCCAAGTTAGAATAGGGTTTTTCTCAAACCAAACAAGTTTGTACTATATAACAACTTACATGAAATAAGTACAGCATCCTAACAGAATGGCTGTTGCCCATATGGAAGATAGGAAGTGGATGCCAAAAGAGAAGGACCATTTGGTCTCAATCCAACCCTAATACACAGTGATGATGTCCCTGGTCTGTGGGCAGTTGCTGCATCCGGCTTCCCTAGCTGGTGGGAAGAGTCCTTCATAGCATGTCATTCTTCTTTAACTCTGGCTCTTTCAAACTAACTGAATACATTTACCCACCCCAAGTGACCAGTAGAGTTTTGATTTGTCAAATATTGCTTCAGTGGCAAGTAAATCTATTGGCGTTCTTATTTACGTATGTCATTTGTATGCGTAGGGAGCTTCAGTCAGCGTGTGAGTGATAGATCAACTCCGTGAGAATTCCATCCCATGCATTTTAGTGTGACTGATAAACCGCGCCCCCCTGTGAGAGGCTACCTGAGGCAACTGGCTCGCCTCTGTCTGTGTGCTTCCCTGTAGCAGTGTCTGGGTTCCACTAATCTCATTTTACAAATGAAGAAAATAAAACGAACACATCTAAAGACAGTTAGTAGTAATAGAGTTAGAAATAAAGCAGAAGTCTCTCATGCTTGTTCTTTTCAGTTACACCATAATATAAATAGCCGAAAAAGAAAGAAGGAGAGGGGAGAGCAGGAGAGGATAGGAGAGAAAAAAAAAATACTCTGAGCTTAAACATTTGCAATAAAACATTTTCCCATGTCTTATAAAGACAAAGAGCAAACCGTTAAAATTTCCATGGTCACCATACTCATAATCTTCAATCCCTCTTCAGCTTTTATTTCAATGCTCTTGCATGATTCTGTGCTGGAATACCATTTACTTTTTCAATATTTTCTACAAAAAAAAACATATACAGATGAACTTGAATACTTAGTTTTTGGAAATAAGTCATTCTGAACATTGAGAAAGAGGCAAAAACACTAACATTTCTCTTACTTTTCATAAATGTCTTGCAAGCAAGCCTTTAAAAAATTTTCAGGCAAAATAGGAATAACAAACTGTCAAAAAAAACTGAAAAAGAGAAAAATGAAAGTATGGAAAACTATCCTAACAGCTCTGGTTTACTCTTAAAGGCAATGTGGTAAACCAGACAGCCCTACGGTGACCCACAATGGCCCTTGCCTTCATATAATCCCCTCCCTGCAAATGTAGTTGGGACTCTGATGCATTTCTAGTCAATAAAATATGGCAAAGGTGATGAGAGGTCACTCCCATCATTATACTATGTGTATATATAATGTATATAACATATACACACATATATACATACATATTTATTTGTAACATGTGTAAATACAAAATATAATTATAAAAATATAAGTTCTATATAAAGTATGCTACAAATTATAAGTATTTATTAGTTGTACCACAGAAACTGTAAAATAATAATCGTCTTATTTTAGGCTACTAATTCTGCGATAATATTTTACATGGCAATAGAAAACTAATACAGCTTTACTCTGTTACAGTTTAACATAGCAGTTCTAATAAATTTTCCCTGGAGTGACAGTATAGAGCCAGATACTTCCAAAACAAAAGCCTAGAGCTATCAATATTAACTACTCAATTTTAGGCAAGTTACTTAATCTTGCTGAGGCTCAGTATTCTCATGTATAAAAATGGCAATGGTATTAATGACTTTGCAGGTTTGGTGTGAAGATTAGAAACAGCAAAGATAAAATGCATGCCACACGATAGGTATTCCAGAAATAGTGGTTCAAGAAATAGTGGAAACCTGACCTGTTGCTTTGAGCTATGAAAGCCAGAACATACCTTACTCCACAGATTTACTTTTAAAGAGGATGCCATTGTCGTTCTAGATCTGGTGGTGAACATTGAATGCAGAAACCATCTGAATTCCCTCACTCAGGTCAGTGATTTTACTAATTACATGGGCAAGATTCAGCTTGAGGTGAGATGTAAGATTTGGGCAAAGAAACAGAACAAGTCTTCATAGGCTACAAACATTCAAACATATCTGAGTTAATCATTTCCTGCCCTAACCCACAAAATAACTGGTCACGTATAGAAAAAGAAAATTGTGTAGCCAGTAAATACCTTTTTCCACAAGTAAGAAAAAAATTATAATCACCTAATGGCTTAAAGTTCTTAATTTAGTTAAGTAAAATCACTTAGCATATTTCAGCACTAATTATAATAACTTAGTCTCTCTTATATAAGTAGGTTCTGGGAAATTTTAATCAAAGGAGAGTAAGACTAAAAATACTTTGATTTTACTGTTTGTATCTTTTTTTCAATTCTTCGTATGTTTCTATTTAGTTTAGTTCAAGAGTAGCTGGGTTTTAACCACTAGAGTGGGCACTCATTATTGATAGAAGTCAAAAGAGGATTATTCTACAATAATAAATGTCATAAAGAATAGGCTATTCCCTGGAGAAAATTTCTCCATATGGAACTGATAAAACCACAATTCTTTATCAGCTGGAAATGCACAGTTACAAAAGGCAAGGTGGGACAAATATCAAAGTTCTGATTTGAGAGGAAAAATAATTTTTAATAGCCACATAAACAGAAGAAGGAGCTCAATATACTGTAATTTAAGCCATATATATATATATATATATATATATATATATATATATATATATAGCATATATATAGCATATATATATAAAGCATACTGCTTTATATTTCCCACAGAGTAAAATGCATGGCAGAAATTCTGCAACTACATTCTGTACATCAGAAACACAAAAATATAGAAACATTGACTAAAACATATATGTTTGTGTTCATTTCATTGCACTTTGAAATTTTAAATTTTACTGGGAGCTACTATCTTAACCCCAATGTGAAATATGAGCATAAACTGTAAAACAGTTACTTTTATAAGATAAGGTGGGTCAGGAATAGTGCACTAAGCCCCCCATTATGGGAATCCTGGAATGTCTTCCCATCATTGCCCCTCATTGCTCCAAATGCCAACAGCAGCTTATGATAGTTTGTGTGCCTAGTGTTTATTTCACTGTTCTTACTTAACTACATAGTCTTAGAGTTTACAAAGCAGGCATTCCTACCTTCCCAGTTAGTAATTACTATGAATGGACCCTTCAAATCATGGCAAGGATAAAAGATAGGCACAAAGGCCCCCCACAGTGACACTTGAAAAGTTGGCCACTTAGAAATGTTGTCAATGAGGAGATTTTGAAACCATCTTTCAAACCCTGATGCCTAGTGTTACCATATTGTGACAGGCAACTTCAAAAGAGAGAATAAATCTTCCAAGCTACTATTCTTTCTGCAAGTTGCAGATTTATTTCCTTCTCAAATATCAGCCTTCACTCTTGCTTAATTTTCATTGTCCTAATAATTTATCACAGTAGGTTTCATCTCGATGTGACAGCAAAAAATAGAACCTTTGCTGGACTCAACAAATTCATATTTGAGGAAAGAATTTACTCAGAATAAATGTTAATAAAATGCAATCCCAGATTGCTAGATAATGTTAAGATACAGCTATATATAGATAATCAAAGAAGGCTGCTACAGATAAAATCCTATATTATCTATGATTAGTATTTAATTTTTCAATTCCAGATAATTTACCATTACTAAAATGGCTATGATTGAAGCTGACCTCAGTCCTTCTTACTTCACTAAGAGCACAAATAAATATACAATTGAAAATACCAAATATTCACCATCTTGTTGATGTAAGTTGAGTATTAATGGTTAAATAACAGTGAATGATACTATCCTTTTTAAATTTTTTTTTAATTTAGTGCATCCAGTCTGTACTCTAGATTACACTGGTAAATGAGGGGGTGAAGGCTAGGAATTATAAAAGAAAATTTGGAATGCTAATTTGAATTCAGCTTTCATACATATTCCCCCATTCCAAATAAATAAAATTCATGTCCACTGAAAAATGAATATAAAACAAAGTCAAAGAAGCCAAGGGGGGGGAAGTATAAGACAGAGAACCCACATTTCCCTTCCTTTGGCATCTGTCAGACTTTCTAAGGACATGTCTTTGTATATAACTGCTAAGTGCAGATGTGTCCCCAAAGTAATCTGTGCTATGTAAGGGTAAAGAGACCCTAAAAGCTGTATATTTATTGTTTTAATTGATGATCATTATAAGCATCACATATAAGCTGTGATTTCCATTTGTCTAATGAAGGAGTAGCAAACTCAAATAACTTCAGGTGCCAGACAGATGTAAATTTAGGATTCAGAACAGTGGACACTGTAGGAATAGAAGACAGCATGACCTGTGAAAAAGTATTCAAAATAAAAAAATATATTAAACATTCCAATAGATAAATCTTTAGTCACCGGTTTTTGATCCCTGGTCTCCATTATTCTAGTTTTATCCTCTACCATGAATTTATAAACTGAGCATCACATTCAGGAACAATTATAACTGGCAAAGAGTATCAATGTCAACTATAGCTATTGGGATTTTCTACTGGTCATTTCTTAAGATTGAATAAGACTTAAGATGCATTAACAAAGGCAGAGTCGCCAAATGACAATGAAGACACAGATCAGTAGGGACATAAGGTACCCCTCCACTTAAATAGAATAATGGCATTCTCATCCTAGCCCCTAAAGAGTAGGTGTGTCACTGGAGTCCATAGCCTCAGGAGTTCCTGGAGTTCATAGCCTCATTAAGACGGATGCTCCAGGAACACCTGTAAATCCTCCAGAACTACCCAACAAATCCTAACTTAGCTCATTTTAGATAAACACAATACATCATGCATGGGCATTCAGATATTGAAACTTGCTTACACAAGACACGGTAGTTCAGACAGGCCTGCTTTAACATTTCTAGCACCAAGTAAAATTCATGATTCTCATAATTTTAAAGTGATCTCTCAGCATAATGTCAAATCATGTACTTCCAAGTTGTTTTCCAGGATGTTGAAATCTGCCTAACTTGTTCATTGATTTGTGCAACTTTCCTTACTGTGCTTGTTTATAAATTTTCAAACATCTGGGAAGAGGCTGTAGATCTTGGCACAGCAAATTATGTCCTCATAACTGGTTAGGTAAGGTTAAAGAAGTAATTTCTTCTCAAGGACTCCACTATGATAAAATGAATTTTAGGATTGATTTAAACTTTCTGTGTTTTCTCACCATGTAAACAAGTGCCTACTTGACCCACGTGAGCTTGTCATGTTCATTCAAGACACACAGAGTTTTTAGTAATTTAGGATTGTTTCCTAGCTCTATAGAAGGGCAAATCTTACCCAAAACACTCCTTTCTTAAAGTATAAACTTTGTAAATAAAAAACAAAAACGAATCTCTGTGTTTACTATGAACATAATCAGAAATAAATACCCATGCACCTACTGGATTATTTCTTCATTTTGGCCAGCTCAACTCAACAGCAATGAAGTGGAATTGAATCAATTTGTTGAAAAAATATATGCTCCAAGAGCTTAGATAAGAATTAATGATGCAAACCTTTCTTCCTAAAAGGAGAAATAACATCAAGAAAACATAAAATTCTAAATATGAAAATAAGACAGAGAGGTAGACTTTTGGTATTATCCTAAACGATTCAATTAAAATTCCCTAATGCCATTCATGTATCATAGGAAGATATTTGGTCTTTATGCCTGGTTCCTGGAGCATTGTTCCAAATGCTCTTGGAATTTCACAGTGAGAAACGTAATAGGAGTGTCTTTTATTCTTTTATGTTTGGATGAGGTGACTCTTTGCAGGGCCCCTAGATAGCTTCAGGTTGGAGCCTGGTCACCAGAACTACCAAGCCTTGATTAGAAGTTTGGAACTTTCATTCCCATCCCTCAACCTCCAGGTCGGTAAGGTGAGGCTGAAAGGTGCACCCATTGAGGTCCTGAGAGGGTGGTTCTCCCATAAGGGGCATAAAAGCTCTGTGTACTGGCATGCCCCCGTCCCCATAGTGCCTAGGTATCTCTTTTATTTGGCTTTCCCTGAGTTGTATCCTTTAAAATAAACCAGGAAATGTAAGTAACATGTTTTTCTGAGTTCTCTAAATCACTCTGGTGAATTATAGAACCTGAGTGGGGGCTGTGGGAGCCCCCAATCTCTAACCCGTCAGTTAGAAGTAGTGAGGGCCCATGACTTGTAATGACACCTAAAGTGGGACACTCTTCTAGCACTGAGCTCTCTAAGATTTGGGATCTAATGCTGACTCTAGGTAGATATTATCAGAATTGAACTGAATCATTTGACACCCAGTTGGTGTCAGAGAGTTGGAGAAGTGGTGTTGGAAAGAAACATGTATTTGGTGTCAAGAGGAAAAAGAAAACCTCTCATCCGGCATCAGAATTAGTGTGAGTAAAAACAGAGGAGGCCAGTGAAGTGTTTCAATTTTTAGTGCTCTGTCTCTTTTCACCAAAGATGATAAAAGAAGACTACAAGTTCGAGTGACCTTACTGTTCCCTTTCACTTGCTTCCATAAAATAAACTTCTTTCTTTTCACTGAAAGCAAAGCCCATCACCACCATCCCAGATCTCTCTGCCATGTTGCTCTACCACCAAGATAGTTGGCAGAGTTTATTAAGCTACTTTTCCAGTAAAAATATACTTGTGGTAATATATATTCTAACAGTTTTATAATAAATTTGGGAAAAATAAACCAGAATGACCTCCCTTAAACTATTGTACTGAAGGCTTTCTTGTTTCTTAACCCTAATCTCTTAAGGGACTCTTTCATTGTTATTTTTGCTTTTGTTATTATTCTTTTTGTTATCATTATTCATACTTTTATTGTTTTTAATAATTAAGATATCTAATTGGTTAGAGAGTGGTTGTCAGGAATAAATGAAAAGGTTTTTAAAGAAAGTAATCAAATTGAAAGGGAAAGCCATCTGAAATTTGTCTGGAGTTGAACTGAATAGGGATAAAGGACTTCACACACTTGGTAGAATGCCATCAACATTCTAGATGTAGACATACAATTTGGACACTGAAAACCTGAAGATGATCTGTTCAAACTCATTTTCCCATTCTCTATTCCAAACCTCTCACTGGGCTCTGTATGGTGCCCTGTCTGCTTTATCTCTAAAGTCCCTCAAGAGTAACAATCAGTTCATCAACTTTAAGGATGCTCTCCTTCCACACTGGCCCTCAATAATCTAGGTCTCAGGGGTCTAAGAATGTAAATTGGAAAATATCCCATTTCCATTTTTTCATACACACACTCCTCAAATTTGTCAAAGCCATCAAAATGAGTGAAACTGTCACATCTGTGACAGCTTTAGTTAATAATCTTGAATTAAGATTTGTTCATCAATTTTTACAAGTGTACCATACTAATGTTAGATTTTAATAATAAGTAAACTAGTGGGGGTATATGGGAACTCTGTGTTATCCTAATAATTTTTCTGTAAATCTAAAGTTATTCCAAAGTAAAAAATTTTATTAAAAAAATACATGACCTTAAAAGAAAAATACATGATCTTTGCTTTCAAGTAGCTAAGAGCAAGGAATGGAGACATTGGAAAGAAATATTTTTGGGTTGCCCATAGAATCTAGTTCCACCTTGGTTATGATCATGGAGTACAGCCAATAAGATATTTAAAAACTTGACAAAGCTGTTCATCTGATTTTGTTTCCATAGAGCCTCTGCTTATTCCTAGTGGTAGACATTGATTTAAATTCTGAATTGTTCTTATGTCATTTGCTCAGGAATTAAAGCTTAGAAGATGAATTATAACGCTTCCTCTTTCTAAGCTATGATCTCAATTAAGAGAATAGAAACTTCATATGTCATAATTAATTTTGGGTGTTTACATCATATCTTAAATATGCTCTTGGGATTTTTCTGGTCATAAATACTGAAAAAAAAATAACTCTTCATCTATATCCATTCCCTTGAGTTGTCATAAACAAAGAAAGTCCTCAAGTACAAAACGAGAAGAGAAAAATAATGCATTTGGGAGCCTATCATTCTCCCTTCCATTCATTTTCCTAAATTGGATTTGGTATTAACAAATTCAGTGACATGATGTTTCTTATAAAAGGAATACGAGATTTCTACAATTAAAAAAGGTTTTTACTGCAGTTTGAGTAACTTATAAATTATGCTACAACTTTAGTCTCTAAATTTATGGTACTGTAGCTTCTTACTCTTTAATTGTTTGCATGTTTCCTACTTCATTTTTAGTTCCAAGCCACACTAGAATTTATTCTTGGTCTCTGTAATGGTAAATTGGGTGTTAGCTGTATGGAATGCATTGATTGATGTTATCTATTGCTATATAACAAATTACCCTAAAATTTAGCAGCTTAAATCAAAGAACATTTATTATCTTGCTGTTGTTGTGGGTCAGCAATTCAGTTACAGTGCAGCTGGATGGCTCTGACTCAGAGTCTCTCATGAGGCTATAATCAAATATTCAGCCAGGGCTGCGTCCTATGTCAAGGCTTGACTGGGGAAGGATCTCCTTCTAAGCTCATTCACACTGCTATTGGCAGGGCTCAGAAGATCCACTCCCACACCTACTCATATGTGGCTCTTCACAGTGCTACTTCACAACAAGAGAGCTGACTTCCCAAAAGTGAGTGATCAGAGAGAGAGTGAGTGAGTGAGAAAAAGAGAGAGACAAAGACAGAGAGACAGAAAGCTCAAGACAGAGCCATAATATTTTATAACATAATCTTGGAAGTGACAACCTGTTATTTCTGCAGTATTCTCTTTATTAGAAGAAAGTCAGTAAGTCTAACCCACACTCAAGAGGAAGGCATTACCGAAGGACATGAATACTAGGAGACAAGGATCATTAGGGACCATCTCAGAAGTTGCCTGCCACAATTGACAATTAGTATCTTTCCCTTTCTTCTGAAAATGTTATAAAAGCAATAAGGAGATCACAAGTGAAATAGAACCTAACAAGGGGCGCCTTGGTGTCTCATTCGGTTAAACATCTGCCTTCAGCTCAGGTCATGCATGCTCCTGGGGTCCTGGGATTGAGCCCCCACACCCCGTGTCGGGCTCCCTGCTCAGTGCGGAGTCTGTCTCTCCCTCTCCCTCTGCCGCTCCCCTTGCTTGTGCTCTCTCTCTCTGTCAAATAAATAAATAAAACTATTTAAGAAAAAGAAATAGAACCTAACAAAACACTGGAACTTACACTTTCCATGAAACTGGGAGACATTTAATCCATATGTTATGAAGTAACCATAAGGACTACCAAAATCAGGGGTGATCTTCTAAAACTACAAGAAAAAAATAGAGAGGAGAAGAGAAGAAAATGGTAGGGAATGTAGAGATTGCAGCATTAATTAGGTTGAGTATATAATTGATCTACCAAACCAGAAAAAAAAAAAATTGGTGTAATTTCACTCATTGTGAGAAATTCATATTTGAAGGGTATGAGAGGCCACTACTTATTTTCTTTATTGGCAAAATTATCTGAATTTGATAACTAGCATTTTCATACATAACTGATAAAAAGTTTAAATTGGCACAACCTCTATTAGTATAATATTTGAATATATATCAAAATTACAAATCTATGTACTTTTGGACTCAGTAATTCCACCACTGGAAATTTACTTCATAGATACTTTATACATATATTGTGTTCTTCTCTGCAGCATTATCTGTAAAGCAAACGTTTGGAAACCAAATGAATATTCATCAATGTATGGCTAGTTAAATAAAGTAAGATAGCTACCGAAAATGAAATCCTATGAAGCTGTTAAATAAGAGGAAAAAATATAGAAGGATGATGCTTCTGTATACTGACATGGGAAGACCCCCAAGATACATTTTTAAGTAAAAAAAAGCCAGGCCCAGGTCAATATTTATAGTATGTTATGTTTGTGCAAGAAACAGGGATGCATTAGTTTTCTATTTTTACCACAAAATATTGACATAAATTTGGCAGGTTAACACCACACAAATTTATTACTCTGCCCGTCTCAAATCTGACATGGGTCTCCCTAGGCTAAAATTAAGGTCGACAGGCTCTGTTCCTCTGTTGGAGGCTCACAAGAGGAGTATTTTCTTCCTCATTCAGGTTGTTCATAGGATTCAATTACTCACATTTATAGGACTATTTCTTCACCGACTGTCATCTGAGGGCCATTCCCGGATCTTAGAAGCTGCTGGCTTCCTAGGCTCCTGGCCCACTTCCTTCATAATCGAAGTCAGCAATGGCAGGTCAAGTTCCAGTCATGCTTTGAACCTCTGCCACCTCCTCTTCCCTGGTTGCATCTCTTTGATAGTTCTTCTGCCTTCCTCCTCTGTTTCTGAGGGCCCATGTGATTACATTGGGCCCACCAGAATAATCCAGGATACTCTCCCTATTTTAAAGTTTGTGGCCTTAATTCTATCTTCAAACTCTCCTTGGCCTAGCTGTGTAAGGTAATCTATTCATAGGGTCCAGGAATTAGAGTGTGGTCACCTTTGGTGGGGCATAAGAAATATCCATTCAAATCTGTTTGTTGCATACACAACAAAGCTACGGGAAGATATTTAGGACATTGAGAACAATGGTAATGTGGAAGGAGCAGTTAGGGACTGGGCAGATGGGATAAAAAGAGAATTATGATGGGTGAATTATACTACATATCTTTTCACATATGCTTAGAACCATGTAGCTATATTACCCATTTAAAATTAAATAAAAGAAAATGGATGCCTAATAAAATGGTGAAAACTGTGTAACCATACATTTATTAAAGAGTTTTCATCTTCTCTTCCTGTCTGTGTAATTAAATTCTTATCCTAGGCCCACATTGCTGAGCAGTCTGATTTATAGTTTGCTTTAGAGATACTGTCAAGAACATCAGCATGATCTGCACTTTTTCTTCCTATGATGTCACAAAGGGACAGCCCCCTCTTTTTACAAAGTGTATCTTATTTTCCTTTGAAATTGAATTTCTTTTTTTAGTTTATTCAAGCTGGTTTTCTTTCTAGATAATTCCACAGGTCTGTTTTCTTTGGTCATCAAAAAAAAATATTCTGCCACTAAACTTTGTTAGTGTATTTAATTTATCAAACTCTTAAATTCAGGTAAAATGTGAATAGTGTTAGAGATTGATGCTCATCTTACAATTTGCGTTTGAGCTGAACCTCATTAAATTGGCTTCCTTTTCAATGTTACATTGTGATTTAGATTCCTCTTGATTGCTATATCCATAACCACCTGGGTTCAAACATTTTTCATTGCTATAAAACAGATACTGAAACACTCTTTTCATCCTATTGTACAGGGCAGTATTTTAAAATGCACTATCTTCCTCAAAAAGCCCAAATATGTCCTAATTTGATTCTTACAATCTCTCTACTGACCAATTCCATCATCCTTCAGTTTGATCAATTCCAGTAATCTCTTACGTAGAAACATGAAAATGCCTTGTGTCTGCCCTCCATTTTATCAAGTGAGTTTTCTAAATAGACTGGAGGCTGGGATGATCTTAAGAGTCACAAAACTGAAGCATCTACATACATGAATCACTTTACAATATCACCATGCCAGATGAATGGATCATATTTACTGTGAATTTGGTAGTTATTTTATTACACCATTGAATTGAGTGAAAATGGAATAGTTCATTCTCACTTTTATGCAGCCATTCCCAGAACACCCTGACAAATCCTTTGCTACATCTTAAGGATCTGAACACCTAACACTATATACAATAACTAAGTAGCAACCAACCCCCCCCACACACACACACAGCTTCAAGTAGAAACTGTGCCTAATGGGGCTTTTAACAAAGTTATCAGTTTTGTATTTAAGCCACTAAAGAGGAAACACAGACAAGAGTATGCATAAATTGAAAGGCTGTTACACAACACACTTGAAAATGTTATATTTACATGGCAAGCAGCTTATTATATTTACATGAACATCTGGTGCAGGTTCACTAAAATCTTTAAAACAGATGGACATGAAGAAAGAACTAGTAATTAACAAAGCTATATGTTGATTAAATCAGCATGTGGTTAATTCTAATGATTGCTGATCTTTATTAAGGATGGTGAGACTTTTCAAAAACCAACTCTCTTTAACTGACATGTCAATTGACCAAGGAAGCAGTGATAACTACTCTGGTCGTTAACATGCTATTTCAGTATTTTTACCACAAAACTATGTTATGCTGCATGAGGCATAGTCATAGAAGAAAAACTCAAAAACAATTCTCCTGCATCTGCAGCCCTCTGGTGCTTATCATATCTACAGAGAGGAGCTGAACAGCAATATTATTATCATTTGGGAATAATCACATACAGAGATGTATGTTATTTGAATATCGTTTCCATGTTCTGAATCATTTCAGTCAACTCAGTGTCTGCTGCTGCCCTTCATCCATCCTGAAGTCACATTGTGTACTTCTCTGAGCTCTCCAAATAGGCACCCTCTGGTTGCCAAGCAACCACAGATTTCTACAAGTTCCTGTGCCCTGTGTACTTAAACTGCAGTTGGCCTTTTTTTTTTAACTTTTCAAAGTTTAGAAAAATAAATATCTGACAAACAGGTAGAGCTATGTATGTTTTGAAGGAGGGTACTGAGAAGTCAGAAACCACTAAAAAGAGCAAAGCCCCTTTTGCGATGACGTATCTGTATCTCTCTCTTTTAAAAAATGCCTTTAAATATATCTTACGTTAACAAATTAACCAATTCATCACATAAGTGAAAATAAAGCTGTTTCTTTTTCCTAAGATAGCAGATATTTTATATCTGACACCAAGTGAGTGGATAGCTCTTCCTGTGTTTTTCTATCAAACATTATAGGGCTTCAACGCAGACATATGCCATATCAGTTCTGACAGCCAATTTATAATCTATGAGCTCTAGCTGTGGTCCTTTTCTCCAGATGGAGTTTTTCTAGGTTGAATAGCCTTGACTTCCAGGGACAGTTATTGAAAACTTGCTCACTAGTTTCTTTTAACACCAATTTGCCAAGAAAGGATACATTTTAGAGAACAGATCAGTCAGTGCTGTGTCAGAGAATGGGTCTTGTGGAAAGCTTTAAAGAAAAGACTGAGGACTTAGACAACATTCAAAAAAACAATACTTCTCACTAAAAATTAAGTTTATCTCATTTAAAATCAAATTTATGTACATTATTTTACCTTTTGTAAATTTTTACCTTTTCAGGTCAAAATAGACAATATTATTTTCGTCTTATTATATGTTCCTGATGCGGTTCAGTATGTGCTATCTCAAAAGATGGCCTTTGGTATATTGAATATGTTAAACTGAAAGAATTTGAGGAAACAGCAGAAGCAGGAGTCACTCAGAGTGACCTTCCTCTGAACCCTCTGCCCAGAAACAGGTTATAAAAACCTCATGTAAGAGGTGTTCCTCCCTCTACCCGGAGGAAAGGAGCATCCTTACCTCTGAAGACAATGGGACATGGAGAAGAATCCAAACAAACAGGCGGGCGTTCCTAAGTTTTCCCGTTTACTACACTTACCTCATACTCCTTGACTTACAATATTTCTTCACTATTGTCTGCTCTTCATCAAACATAGCATAAAAACACTCAAATTCCACCATTTCTTTCGGTCTTCATTACCTTTTGAACTCCCATGTCATGTAAAACTAATATTAAGTAAATATTTATGCTTTTCTTCTGCTAATCTGTCTTTGTCAGTTTAACTTGCAAACTCACCCAAGGATCCTAAGAGAGTTAAGAAAACTTTTTCCACTCCTACATCACTGAATTAACTATTTTCCCAAAGTGTGAGCAAAGACTAGTGTAACTGATAGTTATTGCTTAGAAATTTGGAGTCTTAAATAAAATTTGTTGGCTTTTTTTTTTTTTTTTAAGAAGCTAAACCTAACTGGGTAACCTGTGAATTTCAGAAGAGAAATGTATTTTTATCAGGTATGGTATGAATGGTTCTTCTTGTGTAACTCAAGACGAGAATGACTGTGGAGCTATATTGCCTAGGTCAGAGTCTTGGTTCTATCACATACTAGCTGAGTGACCTTGAACAAACCCTTTTTTTGGTCATGACTTGGTTTTCTCATCTGTAAAATGGAGAAAATAATAGTACCTACCTCATGGACGTTGTAAAGATTAAATGACAATAAATGTAAAGCACTTACTACCTGACATATTGCAAGTAACATATATACCAACAATAACTATTCAGCAAGAATCCTTTGACTCTGTCCCTGAATTCATTCAGCAGACTAAAGTTTCCAATATTAAGAATTTATAAGTGGAGTACTCTCTCTGGTCTGTCTTCTATTGGGAGCCTTACAAGACATTGCCTCTGATAGAAGCCCGAAGTGCTGAAAATGTGGACTAATTAGGAATGAGTCAGGGTACAAGGTTGTTAGGAAAAGGCCCAGGCTACTTAACTTTGAGGTGTTGGGGTGTCTGGGTAGCTCAGTCAGTTGAGCGTCTAACTCTTGGTTTCAGCTCAGGTCATGATCTTAGGTTCATGAGCTTGAGCCCTACATCAGGCTCCATGCTCAGCGGGGACTTTACTGGAGATTCCCTCCCTCCTCATTCGTCTCTCTCTCTCTCAAATAAATAAATAAATCTTTTTAAAAAATCAATTAAAAAAAAACCACACACACTTTGAACTGTTAGTACAACAGAAAATGGAGGCAATGTCACCATTTCAAGTGTAAGGTGGGTCTCTGTTGCTTCCAATCCACAACTTGCCTCAGTGTCATGGATGAACCCTGTGTAAACCACTGCATGAAAAAATACTCCATGAGAAACAAAAGAATCATTTGTTTTATCCATAAAACTGCATTATATGAGTTAATTCATGAGGATGAGAAGGGAGAAAGAAAGAAGAGATACAAACTGATGAGTAGATCTCCCTCTTAGACTATTTTCAGCATGCTTTTCACAATTTTCTATTTTTTTTAGGTGTGATCTGCATATGTTGTGAAATGATTACTATAATCGGTTTAGCTAACATCCATGTTCTCATACAGATACAACAAAAAGAGAAGAAAAAAAGGAAAAACAGAGGTTTCCTTGTGATGAGGAAGAACCCTTGGGATTTGCTTTCTTAAGAGTTTTCCTATTTAGGGGCGCCTGGGTGTCTCAGTCGTTAAGCGTCTGCCTTCGGCTCAGGTCCTGATCCCAGGGTCCTGGGATCGAGCCCCGCATCGGGCTCCCTGCTCAGCGGGAAGCCTGCTTCTCCCTCTCCCACTCCCCCTGCCTGTGTTCTTTCTCTCGCTGTCTCTCTCCGTCAAATAAATAAATAAAATCTTAAAAAAAAAAAAAAAAAGAGTTTTCCTATTTATGGTGTAGCAGTGGTAGTGGTAGTCACCACGCTGTACATGACATTCCTAGTACTGATTTATCTTATAACAGGAAGTTTGCACCCTTTTACCACCTTCCTCTAATTCCCCTTTCCCCCCTCCACTTCTGGTAATCACAAGTCTGATCTCTTTTTCTAAAAGATTGCTTTAAAAAAAAGTTTAGATTCTGGGTGTTATACGCAAACAATGAATCATGGAACACTACATCAAAAACTAATGATGTAATATATGGGGATTAACATAAGAATAAAAATTAATTAATTAATTGATTAAAAAAACAAAAAAACTAATGATGTAATGTATGGTGATTAACATAACATCATAAAAAAATATAAGTGAAATCACACAGTATCTGTCTTTGATTTATTTCACAAAGCATAATGCCTTCAAGATCCATCCATGTTGCAATGTAGGGTTTCACTGCTATTTTGTGTGTGTGTGTGTGTGTGTGTGTGTGTGTGTCTGCATAATATTCCACTATACAGTTGTATCTTGGAGATATCACAAGTTCAACTCCAAATCACTGCAATAATGTGAGTCAAATGAGGTTTATGGTTTTCCAGTGCATATAAAAATTATGTTTACACTATAGTCTATTAAGTGTGCAATAGCATTAGGTCTAAAAAATGTACACACACTAATTTAAAACTTTTGCTAAGAAATGCTAACCATCATCTGAGCTTTCAGCAAGTTGCAATCACTGATCACAGGTAATCATAACAAATAATAACAGAGAAAAGTTTGAAATATGCAAGAATTACCAGAATGTGACACAGAGCAAATTCTGTTGGACAAATGGTGCCAATAGAATTATTTGGTGCAGGGTTGCCACAAACCTTTGATTTGTTTTTTTTAAAAAAATGCAATATCTGGAAAATGGAATAAAGCAAAACACAATAAAATGAGGGATATCTATATATGGATATAGATACACAAAATGTAACTTCTTAATCCATTCATCTATGAGGTAGACTTAATTTGTTTCCATGTCTTAGATATTGTAAATAATGCTCCTATGAACATAGGGGTGTGGATATTTTTTCCAAGTTAGTGTTTTCATTGTCTTTGGCCATATTCCCAGAAGATGAATTGCTGGATCCTATGGTAATTCTATTGCTAATTTTTGAGGATACTTCATACTCTTTTCTACAGTAGTTGTACGAATATACGATCCAACAGTACACAAGGGTTTCCTTTTTTCTGTATCTACACCAGCATTTGTTATCTCTTGCCTTTTCAGTGATGACCACTCTAACAGGCATGAGGTGACAACTCACTATGGTTTTATTTTGTATTTCCCTAAAGATTAGTGATGTTGAGGATCTTTTCATGCACCTGTTGATCTTTCATATGTTTTCTCTGGTGAAATGTCTGTTCAGGTCCTTTACCCATTTTTTTTTCAATTTTATTTATTTATTTTGCTATTGAGTTGAATGAGTTCTTTATATATTTTGGATATTAACCCCTTATCAGATATATGATTTGCAAATATTTTTTTCTTATTCCATAGGTTTTCTTTTCACTTTGTTGGTGGCTTCTTTTGCCATGCATATTTTTCTTTAGTTTGATGTAATCCCACTTGTTTATTTTTGTTGTTGCTTGTGCTTTAGGCATATCTAAAAAAATCATTACCAAGACCCATATCAAGGAGTTTTGTTCCTATGTTTTCTTCTAGGAATTTCATGCAGTCAGGTCTTACAATTAAGTCTTTAATCCATTTTGAGTTAATGTTTGAGAATAGTGTAAAATATGGGTCTAGTTTCATTCTATTATATGTGAATATCCAATTATGCTAACACCATTTATTGAAAAAATTCTTTCTTTTCTCCACCAAGTATTCTTGGCCCCTTTGTCAACTATCAGTTAAGCATATATGCTTGTGTTTATTTCTGGGCTCTTAATTCTGTTCCATTGGTCTATTTGTCTGTTTTTATGCCATACTCTTTTAATAAGTATAGCTTTATAGGGCGCCTGGGTGGCTCAGTTGGTTAAGCGACTGCCTTCGGCTCAGGTCATGATCCTGGAGTCCCGGGATCAAGTCCCACATCGGGCTCCCTGCTCAGCAGGGGGTCTGCTTCTCCCTCTGCCCTCTTCCCTCTCGTGCTCTCTGTCTCTCATTCTCTCTCTCTCAAATAAATAAATAAAATCTTTAAAAAATAAGTATAGCTTTATAGTATAGCTTGAAACCAGGAAGTATGATGTCCCTTGCCCTCCTGCTTTGTTCTGCTTTCATAGGATTTATTTGTCTATTTAGGGTCTTTGTGGTTTCATATAAATTTTAGTAAGTTTTTCTTCTACTTTTATAAAAATGCCATCAAAATCTTGATAAGGATTAAACTGAATCTATAGATTGCTTTGGTAGCATTGACATTTTAACAATATTACTTCTTCCAATCCATGAATACGGAACACTTTTTCATTTATTTGTGTCTTCTTCAACTTCTTTCATCAATGTCTTACAGCTTTCAGAGTAGAGATCTTTTACCATCTCAGTTAAATTTTTTCCTAAGTATATTACTTCCAACATTTACATTGAATATAAAGAACAAAGGATCAAGATTACCCACAGCACTGCTAAAGAAGGACAGTGTAAGGATTGTTCTGGGTAAGATATAAAGATTTATTATAAAGCTATTATAAATTGTGGTGTCAGCACAGTGATAACAACTACCAGATTAAAGGGGCTAACTTAGAAACAGACCCACGCACATATGGGAACTTGATAAGTGTAGTGGAAAAGTACAAGGAAGACTGAAAGATGTTTTGTAACCAGAATTCCCAAATTTCATGTGAATGATAAAAGAATGACTGTACAAAGAAATAAACAAATAAATTTATGATAATTAACATACAAGTGAAGCTAATCAAAATAAACAAAATTAGACTATGAATTATCTTTTTTGCCCATCTGAATAACAACTCAATAAACCAGGTAAACTAAATATCCACTGACTTTTTGCTGTGTAAACACAGTCTGAAAGACATTTTAAAGAAAGGAGGGTGTTGTGAGTAATTGACCTTTGCTCTGGAAAGGAAGTAGTGGTATTTTCAAGCACTACAGTAACATCAAGCAGGTCACACAAAATGAAGGTCACTTTTTTATTGAAAAGGGGAAAAAACACCACGGAGAAATTCATTTTCTTGTCTAGACAATGAAAAGTCCTGTATAGAAAACAAAAGGCATAATGCTTGTAAGGAGACCATTATGCTTGCTTCTTGAGCTTCAGTACTATATCACATCATATTAGCACAGCATTATGTAGAAAAAATGCATCTGTCATCATTGACATTTTGGGCTGTGAGCCTCTCCATCTTAACTTCAAGGTCACCTGAACTTCCAGGGACGATTCCCTCTGATCCAGTTCAGCTACACTCTTTCAGTTTCAAGTATTATAAACCTCATCATCTATTTTAAAAGGCAAAGCTGTATTCTGCAGCAGTCCATAATAACAAAGACTGATTTTTTTAAATCTCTTAAACATAGTCTCGTCAAGGAGTGAACGTGCAAAACTTACCTTATCAGAGAGGCAAAATACAGCTCCAGTTAAAATTGAACTGGGGAGGGGATATTGGAGGATGATCTCAAACTTAAAATGTAAGCCATATAGATAAGGAATGCTGCCCTATGCAACAGCATCTTTATTCTCATTCAGCGATTACAGGGATCAACAAAACATTGTTATAAATCATTTCAGTTAGCATGGATGCTACTGTCGAGATTAGATTAATTAAACTGATAAATGCCAAGCACGGATCAAAAACACCTACTAACATGAAAGAAGTCAAAATATGAGACGGACAGCGCTGCCAAGAAGTTTTTCAAAGCTCCCACTGGCCTAGTATGATTGAAAAATCTACACTTTTGAAAAAAATAAAATAGATCAAATGCCAGGTAAGTATAAGTCTGTAGGTCTAGCATTTGCTAGAAATGAGGCATTGGAACCAAGAAGAGCTGATCATGGCCAAAGCAGGAAGTATATCTAGGTAAATTAGCAGCTTCACTTTGATACCCAACCCCACAACAAATCACTCTATGTCTTATTGGCAAGTGTTTTGTGCCTTCTTAATTGAATACTCTATGTTGGTAACTGACCATGTAATAGGAACAATGACCTAAGGATCTGAAGACAGGAAGAATTTAAATTATATCTGCATTTAAGAAAGAATTTATGCTCTTTGCAGTGAAGAATTAACTTTGAAATTATACCATGAAATCTCAAGGTATATTCTAAACATATTAATAAAAAAAGAAAAAAATAGAATTACAGCTGCTGACTGGAATTAAAGAAAGAGAAAAGGGATAGAAGGAAGAATAGATGGAAAGAGGGAAGAGCAATAAAGAAAGAAGGGAAGGAATTGATTAATCTACAACTATTCTAGCTAGTGGAATATGCTTCATGTCCCATGAAGTACATATGCAACCGCAAAGGGAGCCTTCTATTTTATAAAAGTCATCATGGGCCCAAGAACTTGTTCATCTGGTTTTAAAATCCCAGTTTCTTGGACGATCTTACAGGACAGCCCTTACTTTCAAAGTTTCCCTCTGAGGGATGCCCTGGGGTTACTTGTGCTCTTTGAGAATAAACCATAGAATCATAGTTTTCCAGAGCCAGACAGAAACTTCAAAACCATACATCTTTTACCCAATGTCACAGATCATGGAAAGGCTGTTTATTTCTGGGCCAATATGTTATATGTTTTTTTATTTACAGAGTTATTTTAAAAGACTACAGAACTATCACAAGAAGAGCAAAATGGTCCTCATACATGATACAGCCACCTCTCCAAAAATCAGTTTTTTCTTTATATCTATTATTGATTCTAACCTTGGGAAAGCCTTCCTATTATCCTCCAAGCCCTGCTAAAAATGAGGTACTCGGGTTCAAAAAAAAAAAAATCCACCAGTAATGTTCAGACTTTGGGAATAAATGACCTCTAGGACGCAATTAGCACAATCCTTCACCTGGGAGATGGCAAGAACCAAGAGAGAAAAAAAAATTAAAAAAGTATCTAGGTTCAAATGATGACTTTTAGAATAATTTTCTGTTCCGGCCACATTTTACTCTAATGACCATGCTAATCTAGTCTTGATTAGCATGACCATGAAAATAATTATCATTTATATGCAATTTTAAATCTTAAAAGTCTTGGTTAAAATGTTCTTTCCTGCTACAGGACATGCAATATTGACTAGAGTAATGAATTCATTATGGTGTTTCTAACTTTTTTGTTCCTCAAAGTCTATAAATGTATATCTTATACCCAAGTGCTAATATTAGCACATAGACTGTGTATTGAATCTTTAATGTGTCTTTCTGATAATTAATATTTTTAAATTTTAATTTATATGCAATTTTTCTGTAATATGAGGGGAGACATTTCTGTAATATATTTATGTTGTAAACTTTTTACATAGAAAATTATATTCTTCCTGGTCTTTGTTATATTTTCACGTATATCACTTTTTTGTGTCAAGAAAGCAAAACTTACTTAGACTTAAGTACTCACTGGCTATTTTATTTTGAATATAGAAAAAAATGTGTTTGTCTTCACCAAATAATAACACTGAATAGACCCACTTCTATTTTCTAAACAAATGAACATATTTATCTCTTTTAATGCCTTAGAATTATACTACCAATACATGCATTTGAAGAACTGAAACTATGAGCAGATTTTAATGTTACAAAATATGTGCAACAACAACAAAAAGACAGTGATTCAAAGAGAGCAACTTGATATTTTAAAAGTGTTATATTACAACAGTTCTTCTTTATGAAAACTTAAAAATAAAACTACCTAGATTTGGGGTGGAGGAGTCAACTGGCAGACACCTTCAAATCTTAATGAGGGAGATTTAAGGTATCTTTCACATCTGTAAATATAATGTTTCTTCACAACTATTACTATTAGAAATTTATAGGAGACAATGTATTACCATGATAAGAATGTGTCTAAAGAAAGTAATCTTGGGGCACCTGGGTGGCTCAGTCGATTAAGCATCTGCCTTCAGCTCAGGTCCTGGGATGGAGCCCCTCATTGGGCTCCCTGCTCAGTGAGGAGCTTATTTCTCCCTCTGCCACTCCCCCTGCTTGTGCTTGCTCTCTCTCTCTCTCCCTCTCTCTCAGATAAATAAAATCTTCTAAAAAAAGAAAGTAGACTTATTTTTTGCCTAAATAATACAACTTTATAAAATTGTATGAAAATTAAGATATAAAATAACTAAGCTTCTAGACGTTCTAAAATTTTTTGTCTATTATTTTTATTTTGTCCATTTATTTTTTTAAAAGAGAAACAAAGTATTACTCTTATAGAATACTAGCCTAAGGTACACAATGCTTTGAGATGCTAAGAATATCAGTTGCCTATTCTACTGTGCTTTTATTCCTCTTAGGGCCTATAGGTTAAGCTGTGATAATCACATTGGAGAAGACTCACTTGGGGACTGTTAGAAGAAATATAGTTTCTAGTCTTCCATCCAGGAGATTTTGGTTTAATAGCTCTGGGGTGGAATCTGGAAACTACTCTAATGAGCACTCTAAGTACTTTGGTATAAGAGATCTACTGACCTGTATGTAGAATTCATAGGGTAGTTAAAAAATGATGAAACTCAGAATAAGTTGACATGGGAAGTTAGCCTTTACTCTGTTACTCCCTACCTACTTTTGTATAGGGATGTCACTGTGACCCTATAAACCTCAACTTCCTCATCTGTAATATGAGTTTACTTTAAGAATCAAATGAGACAAAGATAATATAAAGGCTAGGTAAGTAAGAAATTATGATATAAATACTAATTCTCCTTGAGTATCTTCCTAGCATATAGGAGGTTAAAATTAGTGAATATGGGGGCGCCTGGGTGGCTCAACTGTAAGCGTCTGCCTTCAGCTCAGGTCATGACCCCAGGGTCCTGGGATCGAGCCCCACATCGGGCTCCCTGCTCAGCAGGAAGCCTGCTTCTCCCTCTCCCACTCCCCCTGCTTGTGTTCCATGTCTCGCTGTCTCTCTCTGTCAAAAAAATTAATAAAATCTTTAAAAAAAAATTGGTGAATATGTTGATAAGGAAGATGCTAAGTTATATATGCTAACAAAAGTATTGAGACCTTCACTTACTGATCTCTTATGCAAGGGGCATTGTGTGATAATTAAAATTTCAAAGTCTGGTGTCAAACACACTATATCATACCCTAGCTCCACCGCTTTCCATTTTGCAATATTGGAAGTATTAATTAATCTCTCTATGCCTTAATTTTCTCATTTATAAAATTAAGATGCTAATAATATCCTACTTTATAAGATTATTGTGAAGAAAAATAAAAACACATGTAAAATATTTGTTATATTTTCTGAAATATATGAGAAGTAAAATATTGTTACTATTAATATTATTATTTTATTACACATCAAGTACTATGATAGATGCTGGTAAGCAAAAAAAAAAAAAGTGTATTTTCCTGGACCTACAATCAAATACATTTATAAAGTTACAACTTTAATTGTGTTATAGTGGAAGGCTCCAGAGACCTATAAGATTTCAAACAAGGGATACCTAACTTAGTCTGAGGTCTGTGTGAGGCAGGAGTGGGGCTTTTCTTAGGTTCTGAGATTTTAAAAGGGTAAGGAAGGAGTTGTCCACAGGAAAGAAATAGATGGATCAAAAGAATGTTGCAAGTAAGAGAAGACAGTAGATACAGGGCCATGAGCAGCAGGAGAAACTGGTGATTATGCAGTGCAAAGGGAAAGTCACTTAACCAACTGCAGAAGCAAAATGAAGGTTGATATACCATAAAACTGTAGAAGTCAGCAGAGGAAAAAGCATGCAAGCTCTTGAGGCCCTATGAGTAGTATGTAATAATATCTTACTAATGAAAAGAAGATACAGAAAGAGGTGACTTGATCAGATGAGAATTACAATGAATTAAATATGGAGAATAGAGGTGGGGTGTAGAAATAAAAGATGAAGAGATAATAAACCTAAAAACCATACATATAAAGCAAATGAAATTATTGAAATGGAAAGAAGAAACATAATGGGAGACTCTAATGTACCTCTCTCACAAGCACATGAAAAAATTAGGAGCATAGAGAAGATCTGGAAAAGAGGACAACTAGCAAATTTGATCTAATTGATACATAAAGATACACTGAAAAGGAAAAAAATGCATATTATTTCAAATATATGAAAAAACATCAACAAAATTTGCCATATGCAGGGAAATTAAGAAAGCCTTAATAAAATTCAAAAGAGTCTCTGATTCTGTGGTGGTAAGCCAGAAGTCTATAACAAAAAGATAGCTAGACAGTCCCTATTCTCAAATTAAACAATACAATACCAAATAACATGACTCAAAGAAGTGATAAGGAAATTTAACATTTTGATTAAAAAAAATATGACATATAAAAATTTGACAGATTTGATAAAGCTTTGTGCATCAGAATATTTATAGCACATATTTGAAAAGAAGAAAGACTTAAAATCAATAATCTAAGTAGCCATCTTAAGAAATTAGAAAAGGGGCTCCTGGGTGGCTTAGTTGGTTAAGCATCTGACTCTCGATTTCAGCTCGGGTCATGATCTTCAGGTGTTGAGATGGAGCTTTGTGCTGGGCAAGGAGCCTGTTTGATTCTCTCTCTGCCCCTCTCCCCCCACCCTCTCCCTTCCAAAAGAAAAGAAGGGAAGGGAAGGGAAGGGAAGGGAAGGGAAGGGAAGGGAAGGGAAGAAGGGAAGGAAGGAAGGAAGGAAGGAAGGAAGGAAGGAAGGAAG
>NC_058406.1:59897309-59931215 GCF_002201575.2 Neomonachus schauinslandi
AGAAAGAAAGAAAGAAAGAAAGAAAGAAAGAAAGAAAGAAAGAAAGAGAAAGAAAGAAAGAAATTAGAAAAATAACAGTAAATTAAACCCAAATAAAATAGAATACAGGAAGTGAAAAGAAAACATAAGAAATTAATAAAATAAAAATACATTATAAAATAGAGATCAGTCAAAAGTTGGTTGACTGCAGGATAAAAGTTCAATCAGGAGAAAAGAGAGAGGAAATAATTTACCAATTTCAAAAGTAAGAAGTCTATCACTATAGATCTCAGAGATACTAAAGTTAATAGGATATTATGCATAATTTTTTAAAGATTTATCTATTTATTAGAGAGAGAGAGAGGGAGAGGAGCAGAAGGAGACAATTTTCAAGTAAACTCCCTGCTGAGCACGGAACCCGACACAGGGCTGGATCCCAGGACCCTGAGATCATGACCCCAACCAAAACCAAGAGTCAGACACAACCGACTGAGCTCCCCAGGTGCCCCTATCCAAAATTTTTATAAACTTGAAAATATGAATAAAATGGACACATTCCTTGAAAAATATGACTTATCAAACTAGAAAAAGCATTAAAAATATGAATAATCATGTATTTATTCATTATATATCCAGATACATGGATAAGCACATTTCTGTATATAAATTGAAGAGAAAGAGAAAGGAAAAGGAATAAACAAAAGTGCTAAGATCTCCGTGACTGAGCAAATTAGTCTTTTAAAGAAAGTCCTTAGTAAATATATTAAGTCAATTAATAGGTTTGTTTTATTGAAATAACTCTTAGGTCTTTTAAACAGAAAATCTAATACAAGTGGTTATACAAGAGATAGAAAAGCTGAAAAATGAATCAAGCACAGTAAGACAACACAGAGATTAGCAATATCAGGAAAGAGTTACACCCTTAGGGTGGAAAGGACAAGGAAGGAGACAGAATTGTCAGAGCCCAGACCCAGGCTGTCCAGCCATGCTGAGATATGGAGGAAACAGCCTGCTGCCTGAGTAAGTAGAGGCAGAAGGGAATGCATATCTGGTTTTTCCCCTCATCATGCACCCCTGGTCTTCTGCCACAGCTTCCCTGGAAATCAAAGGGAAGTGAGAATGGTCAATGTTGGGTCTTATAATCTACAGGAAAGCAGTGGAAGGGTAGAACATGGATCTGAGAGCAAACAGGGAGTTGACCAGCACAGGAATTTAATTAGGCTTTCATGATTAAAGACCTAAAGCAACATGTACAGTAAAGTCTGGAAACTAGCTTTCTCTGAATAGACGTACTGTTGGTAGGCTTTCAGGTAGGAGGGAACAAGGAATACTTCCTTAAAATGGTTAATGAAGGGCGCCTGGGGGGCTTCGTTCCTTAAGCGTCTGCCTTTGGCTCAGGTCAAGATCCCAGGTTCCTGGGATCATGCCCCGCATAGCGCCAGGCTCCCTGCTCAGTAGGGAGTCTGCTTCTCCCCCTGACCCTCCCCCTTGCTCGTGCTCGCTCTCTCTCCCTCTCTAATAAATAAATAAAATCTTTTAAAAAATCATTAATGAATTGACTGAAAGAAATAGAACAAGAGCACCAGGTTTTGGTCCCCACTCTGGCTCTGCCACTTTCAAGCCATAGGCTTTCTCCAAGCCGTAGATTTTTAATCTATAAAATGTGGATAGTAATATTTGCCTTACCAAACAGATACAAATAATAAAAGAAATAATGAGTAAAAGTGATTAGCACAATGGCTTAGCTGATAGCACACAATAATGGTGGATTATAATATTATTGGAAATTAGAAAAAAAAATTGTATCTTAAAAATAGCGTTATAGAAATCTTGCTTTAATTTCTTTTTTTCTATGTTTATCAGTATAATTTTATTACTATAATTCATTAAATCTAGATGCCATCTAATGTAAGATGTCATTATTTTATGTACCTCTAAGAGAGAAAAACACTCAACTATGACATAATATTTCATTATCTTTCTCACTGAATTGCACGTCACTAGAAGTTAAGCAGTTTTTGTTTAAAGTCAGCAGGAAGTTCCTGACAAAGGGAATAGGAGGCCATATCAACATAACCCTGTACAATGCATGAATTGATCATATCAGCCTCATGCTGCTTTGAAATTTTTCATCTGCTCCATGGGATTATCGATTTCTCCTGCCTTCAAATTTTGCTTAATACATGGTAGATGAGCTTTTGCATGGATTCCACCAACAAAATGTAACAACGCCTCATCTATTTACAAATCAAATAAAACTGAGAAGCCAAGTAAAAAGCATCTGTACAGCATAGGAAACCATCTATGGAAGGCAACCTACAGAATGGGAAAAATATTTATAAACCATATATCTCATAAGGTGTTAATATCCAAGATACATAAAGAGCTCCTACAAATCAATTAAAAAAAACTCCAATTAAAAATGGGCAGAAGACACTCTAGAAAACAGTATAGAGTTTCCCCAAGATGTTAAGAATAGAGCTACCCTACGACCCAGCAATTGCACTGCTAGGTATTTACCCCAAAGATACAGATGTAGTGAAAAGAAGGGGCACATGCACTCCAATATTCATAGCAGCAATGTCCTCAATAGCCAAACTGTGGAAGGAGCCGAGATGCCCTTCAACAGATGAATTGGTAAAGAAGACGTGGCCCATATAAACGATGGAATATTACTCAGCCATCAGAAAGGA
The DNA here is from genome assembly GCF_002201575.2 of Neomonachus schauinslandi. NCBI lineage: Eukaryota > Metazoa > Chordata > Mammalia > Carnivora > Phocidae > Neomonachus > Neomonachus schauinslandi. The sequence continues at coordinate 59,899,982 of NC_058406.1, forward strand.
TGAATACATACCATTTGCATAGACATGGATGGAACTGGAGGGGATTATGTTAAGTGAAGTAAGTCAAACAGAGAAATACAATTATCATATGGTTTCACTCATATGTGGAACATAAGCAATAGCACGGAGGACCAAAGGGGAGGGAGGGAAATCCAAAGGGGGAGAAATCAGAGAGGGAGATGAACTATGAGAAACTATGGACCCCGTGAAACAATCTGGGGGTTTCAGAGGGGAAGAGGGTGGGGAGGGGGGTAACAGGGTGATGGCTATTGAGGAGTGCACGTGCTATGATGAGCACTGGGTGTTATACTTAACTAATGAATCACTGAAACTGCATCAAGGACTAATTATATACTACTATACAGTGGCTAACAGAACATAATAAAAAAAAAAAAAGGGCAGATCTGAACAAACGTTTTTCCAAGAAGATATATGTATGGTCAAAAGGTACATAAAAAAGGCATCCAACACCATTAGTCATCAGAGAAATGCAAATCACAACTATGATGAGATATCACCTCATACCTATTACCCAAAAAACAAAAAACTCAAAAACAAAACTAAACAAAATTCCACAAGGAATAACGAGTGTTGGCGAGTATGTAGAGAAAAGAGAACCTTGTGCAGTATTGGTGGCAATGTAAATTGCTGTAATTACAATGGAAAACAACATGGAAGCTCCTCAAAAATTAAAAGTAGAACTCCCATATAACCAGCCATTCCACTTCTGGGTATTTATCTGAGGGAAATGAAATCACTCTCGAAAAGATATCTGCACCCTCATGTTCACTGCAGCATTATTTACAATAGCCAAGATGTGAAAACACCTGTTTCCTTTCATGGGAAACTGGATGAAGAACCTGTAGTATATTTACAATGTAATATTATTCAGCCATTAATAAAAATAAAACAAGGAAATCCTATCATTTTTGATAACATGGATGGAATTTAAGGGCATTATGCTAGGTGAAATAAGTCAGGCAGCAAAAGACAAATACTGTATGATCTCACTTATATGTGGACTCTAAAAACAAGTAAGTCCAACAAAAACACACACATAGGTACAGAAAAGAAATTGGTGGTTGCCAGAGTCAGGGATTGGTGGGTGGGCAACATGGGTAAAGCACTCAAAAGGTATAAACTTCCAGTTATAAGTCTTGGGGAGATAATATACAACATGTATACAACAGTTAACAATACTGTATTGTATATTTGAAAATGGTTAAGAGAGTAGATCTTAAAAGTTCTCATCACAAGCAAAAGTAAATTATAACTAGTACGGTAATGGATATTAACTAAACTTGTGGTAATCTTATTGCAATATAAACACATACCAAATCATTATGTTGTATACCTAAAATGAATACATTATTTCAATAAAAAATTAAATTAAATTAAAAATAAAAGAAAGTAAATTGGGACACACAATTTTTCCCCCTTTGGGTATCCTAAAGTATTTGTGTGTCACTTTCAAGGAAATGTAGAATTGTGGTCATTTCTCGAAAGACAAATATTTCTTTCAACCATATGAAATTAATGTTACATGGCACTCTTGCTGGAGCTTTCAGTATATAACATAACCTTTCAATATAACATAACCTTTGTTAAAATACTGAGTCATAGCAAACTTCTTAAAGCTATTTGAAATGTCAACTAAACTCCAAATGAGTTATCGTGAGAAATATACAAACTCTACTGATGTGAAGACGGTATGATAAATATGCTCAAGTTAACACACCATGCCACAGCTGTCATCTGATCAACAACAGCTGTAAAATAACAGTGATTGAAAGATTCATTCTAATTTCAGATGTGATGCTCAGAATCTATAAAACATGATTATATTTACTCAGGTCCCAAGACAAATCATGAGAAACTGAAAAGGACAGAAATTAAACAAAAGGAGAGTCGAGCACAGACTTTGTTATGAAAAAAGTCAACTTTTAATACATAGAAAATAATAGTACCTACTTAAGGATTTATCAAAAGCCAGAATATATTTTCTATTTAACTAACGATTGGACACTTATAATTTATACATTACCAGAGAAATGCCTTTTTATTTTAAAAGAATTTATAAGCATGAGTTTTATAGATTTTTTCTAAAATCAGCAATTCATTTTTGTCAAAAGTTTGGATGAAAAACTGCATTTTACAGCATAGCTGGGATGAATAAGAGTTAAAATGTTTTATTTTAGGGGAATCATCTAAGTCATTATAAACTAAAGAAAAGGAAACATGACACATGATCACTATTTGCTCAGGAGTAGTGATCAGGCATGAAGATTCTAAAATTGAATGTAACGTGGGCGTGAAAAAAATATCATTATCAAAGCAAAGAATAACTACGATGTGTGGTAGAATATGATGACTCATGGAATTAGTAATATGTTGCTAACGGTACCTAATATAGCATCAAATTACATTTTTTTATATCCTCTATAGTCCTAGTTAAACCATTCAACACCCCTGAGAGATGAATCAATGCATTTATCTCTAGTTTACAGAGGAAGAAAAGTTTCAATAATTAGCTATTTTCAGGGGACCACAGAGTGGTAGAGATAAACTAACAAAGAAGGTTGTGGCTTCTATCTGATCTTGGTTCATCCTGACTCCAGGGTGACATTAACCACAAGTAGTTACAGCTCTGCCATAACCAGCTGTAGCCACAGTCTGACAGATAGTAATGGAGGACGATCTATTAAATCAACCTGAAGCAAAGAATAAATGTTTGGGTTATGATTCACAAGGCAAAGTAAAACCTCAATGGGGTTCCAGAGGGAAGGGATGTTAACAGAGGCCTCGGCCTTTGATGAGGATTGTTGTATCTAACTCCAGAACCAAAACTGTAAAGAAACACCATAGCATCTGGGAGTGTCAGAATCTAATGAGGATAAAGATTTAATTCTGAATTTCCAGATGCGGCTAAGAAGCTATTAACTTTCTAATCACTAAGAAGTCAGGATTGAATAGGCCTAATAAGGAAGCTTTTATAGAATACTGCTCTCACTCATATTGGGACTGATTGGACCAGAGGGAAAATACACATTTCCCCTCCTTAGAATATGTTAAAATATCAAGACCTGAAATCCCTCCATTTTCCAAAATTTCCTTTGTTTGCATCACTCTGTCCACTTCTAACTTTCTCCAATCATACAAGAGATCACACATAAGTTAGAGGTAGGCCTACTAATGGATTAACATATAAAATATATATGTTTATTTAACTTAGAACCATTTGCATCACAATTTATTATGGTGATTAATAAAGCAATCTGTGGTAATCAAACCCTTATGAGAAGACAAAAGTGAACACAGATTAAGATGTAGCTCTGGGGGACCATACAGACTAATGGAGAAATTGTGTCTATAAATATGTAATCACAATAAAAGTAGGATAGAGTAAGTGCTAAATAGAAGTTGAAATCCTATACTGTGGCAATCAGAGAGGGAAAGATTAATTGTTGTTGGAGGATTCAGTGTCAGTGACAGCTTTTCTAAGGAGATCGTATTTAAGTCTCTTTTGAAGGATTTCAATAAATAATGTAGGAAAGATAACTTCAAACTGAGAGACTGCATGAGTAAAGGCAAAAAAAACATGAAAAGTGCGTGTTGTTTTTGGAAAACTGAGAGGAGTGAGTTTTTCAAAGGGAATGTAGGTTACAAGGAAGAATAATTTGCTCCAACTTTTTGAGCTTCTCCTGTGTTGGCTGTTCACTTCAATCGGCTTTGTGTTGTATATTCTGCTTACTTGTCTTTAAATGTAGATTATGGTTGAGTTTACTTGTCATTTGCAAAAATCTAGTTTTTCGTGTGGCAAATTTCTTTCCTAATGATGTTCACAATATGCTCCATTGCATATTCTCTCCTACAGTGTGACATTGCCACACTTGAAACAAGTGGTGGAGTCTTATTTCTCTCCCACTGACTCTGGGTTATCCCTCTGACTTGCTCGTAACCAATAGAATAGAGGAAGTGATGGAACATGACTTCTAAAACTAGGCCAGAAAAGGTCACGTAGCTTCTGCCTGGTTCTCTTACTGCAAACACTCTCAGAATACTCTCTCCTGGAACCTAACTGATAGGCTGTGAAAAGCTCAAGTGATACGGACAGGTCACATGTGGGCATTCTAGGGGCAGTATCATGTCATCCCAGCCAGAGTCCTCCCAGCCCAGAGGTCAGACATGGGACTCAAAAGCCATGTTAGAAATAGATCCTCTAGCCTCGGCTGCTTCAGCCTCCCTCTCAAGTCACCTACAGACATTTGAGTCTACCCTGCCGAAGTCTCAGACATTGTGGGCCATAGGGTAGATTTTCCTTTAGCTTATCCTTTCTGCTTTAGTGATATACCAAATTTGTGAGCATAATAAAATGCTGTTTTTTGCCATGAAGTTTACAGTGCTTTATTACAAAGCAATAATAACTGGAATACTTTTCCTTCCTGAGTAAGGAAGTATTGCTAGGATATGGTTTTCCAGTTAGTCTCTACATCACAGCATTCCCTGCAAACTTAATGGGGGCACGTGATTATGTCCTAGACAATGAAATATGAACAGAAATGATGGGTGCACCTCTAGGTCTGTCCCATAACATCCTGCAGTCAACTGTTACATATTCATGGACAGTCCTGTGACTCAACTTAAACCATCAAATAAAAATAAGGCCCTTCGAGACAGCAAAGAAATAAGACAGTAGGACCCTACAACTTTGAATGTCACTCTACTTAGACGATTACAAGAGTGAAATAAATATTTATTATTTGTTAGAGCTGCCTAATCTTATACTAACTGCAACATAATGCAATATGTCATTTTCTTCTCTAAAAAGGAAACTGAAAGGCACTGCAAGCTATCACATAGAATTGTAAGATAATTTGTTTCAGCCAGCTTGTTTTGGATACTGTTTCTCAGCATTATATACAAAGATGGCAACATGAGAAAAGAGATTGGAGTTTAAATTTAAACTCTCAAGGAAAACCTTGATTGGACCTCAGACAATTTTGAAAATAGGTGCAGTAAAAAGATGGAATAAGGACTTACTACTTCCAGGCGTGTTGAGAACTTGATGCCCACTTTCAGTTTCAAGATAATAAAGATGATTCTCTTTGCTTTCTCAACCTAAGAGAAAGAAACAGAAGCAAAACCTCTATTTTAATGAAACAAAGAGGCATTTATAAATCGGAAAACTATATATAAAAATTGAAAAAAGAGGACCATTAAATAGCTAGCAAGGAAAAGAAAAGTCAAGCCTGTGTTAACTAGGCTTATAGTGCAGATGGAGTGAAAAGGATTGGTTTCAACAAGAAGCAAGGCAGCTCAAAATCATAAAAGGAATGGCAAGGAACAGTATAGATGGATTCTATAGTATATTGCATACTGGCTTCCATTTTTTGAAGCTCATCTTATCAAGAGTTGGCATCTATCCCCCACCCCTTAAATCTGGGCTAGGCTTACAACTTGCTCTGGTCAATCAAATGTAGTAGAAACAACATTGTGTGAGGTCCAGGACTCAACAGGTTTAAGCACTTCCCCTCTTGCTGTTGGGATTCTGCCTTCCAGACTAGCCTGTGGAAAAATGAGGGAGAACATAGGCATAGAGATGGTCTCAGCTGAGCTGTCTTAGTCCAGCCAGCCCCCAACTGTTGAAGTGGCTGACTCCAGACACATGTATAAGCCCAGTCAACATCAACCAAGCCTACTATAGATCATGAAAGCTGTACTCTGTTGACTCTAATCTTGAAATAAATAATAAATGGTTGTTTTAAGCCACTGAGTTTTAGGGATGTTTGTTACACATAAAATAGTGAGAAATCCCAAAAGAACTGACAAACCCTTGACATAATATAAGTAAAAGTCACTGCACCAAAAATTGAGTTCCTCTAGGAAGATACTGAAATAACCCCAAATTACAGGTAAATGGAACTGAAAGAAGGAATGCGATGTAGTTGGTTCATTGAAAAATAAAATAACTAGAGCACCTGGGTGGCTCAGTTGGTTAAGCGACTGCCTTCGGCTCAGGTCATGATCCTGGAGTCCCTGGATCAAGTCCCGCATCGGGCTCCCTGCTCGGCAGGGAGTCTGCTTCTCCCTCTGACCCTCCCGACCCTCCCCCCTCTCATGTGCTCTCTCTCTCTCTCAAATAAATAAATAAATAATCTTTAAAAAAAAAAAGAAAAAGAAAATAACTAAAGGACAGTGGAATGTGTCATAGTCAGTTCAGCCTACAATAACAAAACACCATAGACTGTGTGGCTTAAACAACAGACATTGGTTTCTCATAGTTCTCAAAGCTAGAAAGTCTAAGATCAAGATGCTGGCAGATTCCATGTCTGGTAAGAGCCCTCCTTCTGGTCTGCAGATGGCCACCTCTTGCTCACCTGGTAGAGCAAGAGAGGTCTCTTGTGTCTTCCTCTTCTTCTAGAGGCACTAATACCATCATGGGGGCCCCATCCTCTTGATCCCATCTAAACCTAATTACCTTCCAAGGGCCCCATCTCCAAATACCATCACACCAGGGGTTAGGGCTTAAAATTATGAATTTGGAAAGACACAAAAATTTAGTACAGAGCTAAATGGTTGTATTAGTCCCAAGATTTTAATGTTACTAACATCTATATCTGCCTTCAAAATAGAGTTCAATGAACAGCCCATGAAATACCTACCAGAGTAGTCATTAGATCATATAAGGCAGGGGAATATAAGATAGCACAATGGTTTTGGAGGTCAATTTTATTAATTCTACCTTTAAACAATTTTGCCTTTAAAATATATCCAGCAGATGTATACATGCATGTTCATAAAAATATATTTATAAGAATTCCTAGAAACATTAGTAATAGCAAAAAGAAGAAGGAGGAGGAGGAGGAAGAAGGGGAAGAGGGAGGCAGAGGGAGGAATTAGAGAAGGGAAGGGAAGGAAATGTAAATATCAATTAAAAATGTGTTAAGAGGGGCATCTGGGTGCCTCAATTGGTTAAGCATCTGACTCGATTTCTGCTCAGGTCATGATTTCAGGATCCTGAGATCAACCCTCTCCCTCTGTCCCCCTCCCCTGCATGTGCTCATTCTTTCTCTTTAAAAATAAATAAATAAGTCTTTAAAAATGTGTTAAGAAAGATGTATAGAACATAAGGATATCTATGATATATTTCTGAGTTTTAAGAAGTTTACAAAATTGGTAATATATAGAATAGAATATATTCTGCAATAATGTAATTCAATAAAAAATAACCTTAAATTTTATGTGCACATAATTTCTGAATTTCCTTAAGTGAAGAATTTCAAGTACTGTTGATTTAATAATAATTGAGAAGAGGAGGGAGAAAAAAATTTTAAAAAAGAAGTACAAAAATAATTTACTAATTGAAACAGTATCAATTCAACCATTCAGTTAAGCATCATATTCATTTTCAATATCATGACAAAGATGAGCCTATGAATCTAATCCAGCTCCCAGTGATTTCTCTGAATCACCCTGGACCATCAGAAATTACACATGGAGACATGTAAATTTTTCATGACCTTTACTCAAAAAATTAGCTTTTTTTGCAAATTTAGAATTGATATTTTAATTTCAAGGTCTATCAAGAAAAAAAATAGGGCTTATGTAAAACAACATTTGGCTAATATTATAGTTGTAGGTTTTTAAAATTATGTTTAATATGGTGGGACTATAAACCTCTTCTTTTAAAACTTAGCACTTATCTGTATATGAATAGAAAACAGTTGGAGGAATATATGCCCAACTATTAACAGTAGCTACCCTAGAAGAATAAGAGTGGGAAAAAACAACAACAATACTAGGCATTCATTAGATTCAATTTTTAAATATACCTTTAAAATTTATACTAAAATATACATTTAATATATAGTATGTTATCTATTGTTTAAATACACTTTTACCATACACTTGGAATATTTTATACATTATTTTTGTGTGAGCATAATCAATAGAAGAAAATTATTCTTCATATACAGAAGAGAGAAAGGATAATAAAATTTGGAACACATGATGAGGTCAGAGACAATGGCAAGTATAAACATTCCTAAGAACCTTAAAATGGGAATAAAAAAATGACTAAAATGATTATGATGTAGAGACTCTTAAGAACTTTACCAAATCAAATAATTCTTCTTTTATGGTTTAAAAAACTTTTAAAAAGGAAACATAATCAGAATCTAGAGATGCATTAGAAGAAACTTGAGGAAGAACATAGATGAAAAAAACAAACAGGTAATATCTCTCTGCTCTCATAGGACCATTTAACCATGGAGTGAATATGCCAAAAAGTTTGTAAATATCCCATATACAGGAAGAATATTTTCACAATTATTTTTTCCTCCCCTGGATAGGAAAATTGAAGCAAATGGATGTTTCTCCTAAAGTCTACCTTCCTCCCACTGTCAATGTCCTTAGAATCCTATCCATGCCATCAGTATGGGGAAAAAAATAGGAGGGATGCACTAGGAACCATGTGTAGAAATGGCCATGCCTCAGTTACATGGCCACACCTGCTCTAAGAGGGTGGGAAAATACAGTCCAGTGACAAGTCTAAGAAGAAGAGAACACAGCTATCAATGAGCAATGAGAGGCTCCACCACAACAGCCAAGTAGAATATGACCCAGCAGTTCTGACATAGGACCTAGAGCCATAATTTCCCCTCCTGGATTTCTAAATCCTATGTAATGACTAGGGCGGATATTAGAGAAAATGTAAAATTATATGATGCCCTCCCTATTCGTTTTATCTTCAAGAGAGTCATCTGCCATATTTTTTTTAATGTTTGAGACTTATAAATTACAAGTAACATAGAATATAGTAATATGACTTTTCTATAAAGCATTTCTTTTTTAAAGATTAATTAATTAATTAATTTATTTATTTGAGAGAGAGTGTGCAAGCAGGGGGGAGGGGCAAAGGGAGAGGGATAGAGAGAATCTCAAGCAGACTTCCCGCTGAGCAAGGAGCCTGATGCCTACCTGGCTCCATGGATCCTAGAACCCAGAGATCATGACCTGAGCCAAAATCAAGAATCAGCCGCTCAACTAACTGAGCTACCGAGGCACCCCTACAAAGAGTTTCTTAAAGGATAGAATTATGCGGTAGATCACAGACTACCTGCATATACAGTGATTTGTAAAGTATTACTCTCATTATAAAGAACAACAGAGCTTAGATATTCTCATCCTTAGGTACTAACATTGTAAAAGTATTTTACAGTGAATAGACATAAGCACTATATTAGTTATACCATTGCTAGTACAATATTCAGGCACTGTACTAGTAATAACGGATGAGGAAGAAAACTAGAATTTACCATATAATATATTGATCGAAAACATTTTGGCTTAAAATGAGGTTGTAAAATAAAAATAAAAGGAGAGCAATAATTATAGAAAGGGGTATTCTTAATTGGGGCTAGGATAGGTAGATATTTCTCTCCTACAAGCTTTTAAATTTTGTCTTTCCCAAACACTGGGGCAAAAGAAAAAAAAAGCTGAGAATTTGTGTGTGTTCTCTTACCTTGGATGTGCAAGAGGGAGCTCTATTACCCAGCCCAACACCAGTACTTTAAAACATATGGAACAGCAGCTGGCCGACAAGAAAGAAAGAGATGAGTCTTATCCTGACAAGAAAACAAGAATTGAAAATAGGCCTCAAAACCAGACTTTGTTGAAAGAGAAAGGGTTTTCTAAGTTACTTTGTGCTAAAGTCTGTTCGGGCTACTATAACAAAATAGCATAGACTAGGTGTCTTATAAACAACAGAAATAAATTTCTTACAGTTCTGGAGACTGGGAAGTCCAAGACCAAGGTACCAGCAGATTCATGTCTAATGAGAGTCTGTTTCCTGGTTTATAAATAGCCATTTTTTTCCACTGTGTCTTCACATGGTGAAAAGGGGAAAGGAGCTCTCTTGGGTCTCTTTTATAAGGACTTTGCCCCCATGACCTAATTACCTTCCAAAGGCTGCCTCTCCAAATACCATCACATTAGCAGAATAGGTTTCAATGTACAAATTTGGGGGGAGGGGGGCATAAATATTCAGTCTATAGTATTTGCCACCCCCTTTAGTATGTCAAGATGAACACCAAATTGATGGTAGAATTTTACATAAGGGTGATTGCATTATCCAGATGGAATTAAAGGATTAGAGATAAAGGCAGAGAAAGGAAAGTGGATGATGAGGCTATGGCCCCAACCTATGTGTTTGAGTGGTTTCGGGAGGAAATGCTGATGGAGATTATGGTTGTGTTTCCTACTGGGAACTCTGGGAGGACAGATCCTCTACCCAAGCCTAGAAGAGGCTATATCTAAGTAAACAGAGCAGTACATCATAGTTAGACAGACTGAGGGTGTGAGTTCAGTTCTGATTCCTGTGTGGAATAAGTGGAACACAGATTTGCATGCATATCCCCAAAATTAGGCATGTTAATTTATAGAATACCTAGTTGGGGAGCTCACAGAAGTAGTGACCATTCCAGAGGCAGAGACAAAGGTCATGGTAGACAGTGTGCATCACTGCATATATGAGTTACAACCAGAATTTTAGAAGCATCTAAACACCAAACACCAGTCAAAGCCATAGGAGGGCACTGGGTTTTTAAATCTCCCAAGGAGATTCTAATGTGTAGTCGAAGTTGAGAACCACTGACTTTGGGAAAATTTGCTAACAGACATGAAAATTTCCAACTTCAAGAAAGCATTGTGTAATACACTTTCATATATAATACGTTTAATTTCATGCTAATCCCAAGAGTAGAAAGAATTGACCTTTCTGATGGTAATCTTGAACCTTAAAATAAATGACTTGCTCAGATGAGTTGGGCAGTGGGGATGGGATTCAAATGGACTCTTTATTTAAAATTGAACTTTTTTCTCATTTAACTTCGCCTTTAACACACATTGTTTTCTGTGCTTTCTATCCTTGTATAGGTTACATACTTTATGAAACACTTTTATCCATTCTGGCTATACCTCTTACTCCAGAATTATAAGTGGATATGCAGTTAAGGACATGATACGGGTTTTTAAGACCACCATTGCCCTGAAATGAACTATTGGGACTTCAACAAGATAAAAAGCTTTTGCACAGCAAAAGAAACAGTCAACAAAACCAAAAGACAACCGATAGAATGGGAGAAGATATTTGCAAATGACATATCAGATAAAGGGCTAGTATCCAAAATCTATAAAGAACTTATCAAACTCAACACCCAAAGAACAAATGATCCAATCAAGAAATGGGCAGAAGACATGAACTTCTTTTTCCAAAGAAGACATCCAAATGGCCAACAGACACATGAAAAAGTGCTCAACATCGCTCGGCACCAGGGAAATCCAAATCAAAACCTCAATGAGATATCACCTCACACCAGTCAGAATGGCTAAAATTAACAAGTCAGGAAATGACAGATGTTGGTGGGGATGCAGAGAAAGGGGAACCCTCCTACACAGTTGGTGGGAATGCAAGCTGGTGCAGCCACTCTGGAAAACAGTATGGAGCTTCCTCAAAAAGTTGAAAATAGAGATACCCTATGACCCAGCAATTGCACTACTGGGTATTTACCCTAAAGATACAAATGTAGGGATCCGAAGGGGTACATGCACCCCGATGTTTATAGCAGCAATGTCCACAATAGCCAAACTATGGAAAGAGCCAAGATGTCCATCGACAGATGAATGGATAAAGAAGATGTGGTATATATATACAATGGAATATTATGCAGCCATCAAAAGGAATGAGATCTTGCCATTTGCAATGACATGGATGGAACTGGAGGGTGTTATGCTGAGGGAAATAAGTCAATCAGAGAAAGACATGTATCATATGACCTCACTGATATGAGGAATTCTGAAACTCAGGAAACAAACTGAGGGTTGCTGGAGTGGGGGGGGGGGGGGGAGGGATGGGGTGGCTGGGTAATAGACATCAGGGAGGGTATGTGCTATGGTGAGTGCTGTGAATTGTGCAACATTGTTGAATCACAGATCTGTACCTCTGAAACAAATAATACAATATATATTAAAAAAAAGAAGAAGAAGATAGCAGGAGGGGAAGAATGAAGGGGGGGAAATCGGAGGGGGAGACGAACCATGGGAGACGATGGACTCTGAAAAACAAACTGAGGGTTCTAGAGGGGAGGGGGGTGGGAGGATGGGTTAGCCTGGTGATGGGTATTAAAGAGGGCACGTTCTGCATGGAGCACTGGGTGTTATGCACATACAATGAATCATGGAACACTACATCAAAAACTAATGATGTAATGTATGGTGATTAACATAACAATAAAAAATTTTTCAAAAAAAAAGACCCCCGTTGCCCTGAAATAGGATTATTATGCCTCCTACTTTGATACCACTCTTTAAAGATCTTCCAAGGGACGCCTGGGTAGCTCAGTCAGTTAAGCGTCTGCCTTTGGCCCAGGTCATGATCCCAGGATCCTGGGATGGAATCCCGCATCGTGCTCCTTGCTTAGCAGGGAGCCTGCTTCTCCCTCTGCCTGCCACTCCCCCTGCTTGTGCTCTCTCTCTCTCTGACAAATAAATAAAATATTAAAAGAAATAAAGATGTTCCAAGCTAAGGACTTTCCATGAGTTAAAAGGAGATTCTTGGGATGCCTGGATGGCTCAGTCGGTTGAGCATCTGCCTTCAGCTAAGGTCATGATCCCAGGGTCCTGGGATGGAGCTCAGCATTGGGCTCCTTGCACAGCATAGAGCCTGCTTCTCCCTCTTCCTCTGCCCTTCCACCCACTTATGCTCACTCTCTCTCTCTCTCCCCACTGCTGACAAATAAATAAATAAAATCTGTAAAAAAAAAAAAAAAGGAGATTCTATCTTGGACAGATTAGTTTAAGCAATAAAACATTTTACCACCATTTTTACCTAAAAGATACTGAGATCTATAAGAACTACGACATCATTAAGTTAAGCCAAGATTTATAGAGATACTACTGTATGCAAGGTGCCATTCCTGACATCAAGAATCGCAAAGCCTTGTAGAAGAGCCAAACACAATAATGATCATAAATCACCATGTGTAGATACCATGCCAGAGACTCTACATGCAAAGTTCAATTAACCCTCAGAGCAGAGTTATGAGTTAGGGGTCATTATTTCTATTTTATAAATAAGGAAACTGAGGAAAGGGAAATTAAATTACTTGTCCATAATCACACAGCTAATAAGATATAAAGCCTGAATATAATGTGATATATGTCAAGATAGTAGAAGTAGAGTTGGATATGTTTATCTCTTATTTAAAACAAGGCAGGGAAAGCTTCAACAAAAATGTGACACCTGAGCAGATGTCATTTGAAGTTTAAATGAGAGTGTGACAGACAAATCAAAGACCACGCACAAAATGTAACATAATACATGATGTATCTTGCATATTAGACACGTTTTTCTGCTGTATGTACCAATCTTAGGGATCCATCCAATCCATCCTGGTTAACCACTAAGATGCCAAGCCAAATCACGTATATTCTTGGAACATAACTTTAAATTCTTTAAAAAGGCACATTTTATTTTGGGTGAGTGGGGAAAGGTAGGATAATCTCTGGATTAGGCACTATCATATCCTTTGATAAACTTTCCCTAGTAAGAGATGCTGGATGCCCATGATGAGTTTGAGAAGCACTGCAAGCCCACAGAGGGGCCAATGCTGTGGTTAGCAGTCCAGGTCCCCAGGCTTCATTCCCTGCACAGAAGTAGCACAGAGTCCAACCTAGGTGCTACTCTGATTTTCAGACACACACTTCTTCCAGTTCCCATCTTTATCTCATAGATAGCATTTACCATGTGATATTGCACTTATTCATTTATATGACTGATTTGCCCACTATACTCCAAACTCCTACAGGGCAACAACTGCATTCCACAGCACCTATATACAATTTCTGGCACCCACTATTTTATGTTGACTTTAATAGAAATAGTATCACTTTGTGATAGTAAAGATCATCTAAAACTAAAATTACAGCCTATTAACCCTAGCTTGAAACACCAAATCACTCCCTCACTCCAGAGGATCTACTGGCATTTCCATAGTGACTCGAAACAGAATGTGGCGGTAGATGCCAAAAGAGCCAGATGTACTTCACTATCCATTTTCCTTAGGCTTTTTAGGCCATATGGCTCTTACCATGCCTATAATGAGACTTCAGGTTTAAGATTCAGAAGTCCATCATTTCCAGAATGCATAGCCCAGACACAGAACCCAGCCTATTTTTTTCCCAAGTTGACTTGGCTCTGGATAATGGTGTGATGAATTTCTTATGTATAGCAGCAGCATGGTGCTTTTTAAAAGCAAAGTTCCAGAAACAGAAGCCCATTGATAAAAAAAAAAAAAAAGTCAAAACTTTGCCAATTTTCTCCAAATATCATCAGAGTAAACTATCATCAAATACAAGTCATTTTCCCCATAAATAACAGCATGGAACAAATTTATTGCATTCTCAACTCCTTTGAAAAGACTAAAAATTACCTCAGAAAGCTCATCTAATTATCCTGCATATATACAGCAACATGTGAACATTAGAGTATGTTATTGACTAACAACAGCTAAGACTACTGAGAACTTTACACAGAATCCAAGAGTACATGAGCTAATAATGATGACATTAAAAGGATGTACTGATCTTTGCAGTATAGTTTGAAGCCCATAGAGAATTACAGATGACAACAACTACATTTTGATGTGCAGATAAAGGTCTAACATAAGGGAATTTTGCCTTCAAGCCTTTTATAATAATGTACCATAAGCTCAAGGGATCCTCTTCCATTTTTTCTATAGAAACACAGATTTCCTTAATTTCCTGACCCTGCACCTTTGATTACTACAGAAATGTCTTTACTTCTATGACACTCTACTAAACCTAATTATACTACCATTTTCCAATTTATATGGGAAGCACTACCATTAAAAGTCTGGTTTTAGTTGTAGCTCTTCTCTGCATAAAAATATAGGTAGAAAATATGTCTAATACCATAAAATGTGAATGCTAGCAAAAGAAAATAGGTGGCCAACCAGTGATTTCCTTTAAAACTTGCTATTAGGGGCACCTGGGTGGCTCAGTCGTTGAGTGTCTGCCTTCAGCTCGGGTCATGATTCCGGGGCCCTGGGATCGAGCCCCGCATCGGGCTCCCTGCTCGGCCGGGAGCCTGCTTCTCCCTCTCCCACTCCGCCTGCTTGTGTTCCCCTCTCTCGCTGTGTCTCTCTCTGTCAAATAAAATAAAATCTTAAAAAAAAAAAAAAAAACTTGCTATTAAATTTAGATGATTAAAGCACTAAATACCAATACTGATGAAGTTGGGACACTAGCCAATACTGTGTAGGAAATGAAACATCAAAACCACAGCACTAACCTGAATACAGACCATTGAGAATAAACACACAGTCTTTAACATGTTATGAAATCCAACCCTCTGACATGTCATTGGATTTTTGCTGTTAGATTTTCCATTTCATTAGCTAGGCAAAAACATTTAATTTTTTTTCCTTACTGGAAAGTATTGTTTATTCTGTGGTATGGAAAGGAAGCAAAGCCACAAACCCCAAAACACTTCACTATTCTTCACCTGTACTTATCTCTGTTTAACTTCCCAAAAACATTGTAATAAAAACAAAAACCACTTTCTCTACCAATGCCTCAAATTTTGCAATTAAGAGCTGGTATTTAATTCCACTAGCAAAGAGCTATATTGAAAGTTCATGAACAACATAAGATTGATGTGAAAAAGAAAGCTAATCTGGTAGTAAAGCAAGGCATCCATGGAAAGGACAAAATCTTGAAGAGGTAAGATTGAATAAAAACATAGTACAAAAACCATACTAATAAATTATACTGTCTAGTAATTGCAGTAGGTAAGGATTTGAAAAGTGAAAATGAATGGGCTAAAACAGAGTTTTGGGACCAAAAAGGGGTTTCAAACTGTAGGACTTGTCTTGAACACAAGTATATAAATATATTGAAAAAATGAAGTATTTTGAGGTCTTGACCAGGCTCAGTAGGAAAAAAAGAGACCATGGTAAGTTCATAATACAAGGTAATATAGGTGCTGGGTACCTGACATCCTTAGTTTACTTCAGATTTTATGATTGCATAATTGTTTCTAACAATGTCATAGGAAGTTATAATAAAAAGGCAAATATATATGGATACATAAAGATTATTACATTACTATTCAATGCAGAGATAAACAGAAAAAATCTAAGTGTCTAACAAACTGAGAACAAATAAAATATCTTTAAGATTATATTATAAAGCTGTAGTGATAAAGACAGTGTGGTACTGGAACAGAAACAGACACATAGATCAATGAAACAGATGGAAAACCCAGAAATGGACCCACAACTATATGGTCAACTAATCTTTGACAAAGCAGTAAAGAATACCGAATGGAAAAAAGACAGTCTCTTCAACAAATGGTGTTGGAAAAACTGGACAGCAGCATGCAAAAGAATGAAACCGGACCACTTTCTTACACCATACACAGAACTAAATCCAAAATGGATAAAAGACCTAAATGTGAGATAGGAAACCATCAAAATCCTGGAGAAGAAAATAAGCAGTAACCTCTTGGACACTGGGCTTAGCCTTAACTTCTTAATACATCTCCTGAGGCAAGGGAAACAAAAGTAAAAATAAACTATTGGGACTTCATCAAGATAAAAACTTCTGTACAGCAAGGGAAACAATAAAACTAAAAGGCAACCTATAGAATGGGAGAAGATATTGGCAAATGACATATCTGATAAAGTGTAAGTATACGAAATCTATAAAGACCTTATAAAACTCAACACCCTAAAAACAAATAATCCAGTTAAAAAATGGGCAGAAGACATGAATAGACAGATGGCTAACAGGCATATGAAAAGATGCTCAACATCACTCACCATCAGGGAAAGACAAATCAAAACCACAATGAAATATCACCTCACAGCTGTCAGAATGGCTAAAATTAACAACACAGGAAACAACAGGTATTGGTGAGGATGCAGAGAAAGGGGAACCCTTTTACACTGTTGGTGGGAATGCAAACTGGTGCAGCCACTCTGGGAAACACGATGATTCCTCAAAAAGTTAAAAATAGAGCTACCCTACGACCCAGCAATTACACTGCTAGGTATTTACCCAAAGGACATAAAAATACAGATTCAAATGGATACATGAACCCTGGTGTTTATAGCAGCATTATCAACAATAGCAAATTATAGAAAGAGCCCAAATGTCCAATGACTAGTGAATGGATAAAGAAGATGTGGTATATATATAAAAAATAGAATATTAGCCTAAAAAAAAGAATGAAATATTGCCATTTGTAAGGATAGGGATAGAACTAGAGTGCATTATGCTAAGTGAAATAAGTCAGTCAGAGAAAGACAAATACTATATCATCTCACTCATATGTGGAATTTAAGAACTAAAACAGATGAACATAGGGAAAAAAACAGAGGCAAAGCATAAAACAGACTCTTAACTACAGAGAACAAACTGAGGTTTGCTGGAGGGGAGGTGGTCAGGGGGATGGGTGAAATTGGTGATGGAGATTAAGGAGTGCACTTGTGATGAGCGCTGAGTGTTGTACGTAAGTGATGAATCACTAAATTCTACACCTGAAACGAATATCACACTGTTTGTTAACTGGAATTTAAATAAAAACTTGAAACTATAAAAAATATTTTTAGATTATTTAATAATGTGAAAATGCATAAATAATGTTAAGAGGAAAAAAGATATGATCTCATTTAAAAAATAATATAGATTAGAGATTGTTAAGAAGTATCTCAAGTTAGCAGAGGTTGAAAAATGAGACTATATATAAATTTAATTTTGTCCTAAATTTAACTTTCTAAACACTCTAAAATTATTTTTATAATAAAAATACATTTTAAAAGCTTTAAAATCTTTAGAAGTCTAAAAGAACTCCTATAGAAATTGTGCTTTTTTTTCTATACAGAGGCAGCATTTTAGCTAATCTTCTAAAATTTGGGTATATCCATACTATTTCATACTATAGAAGGGAATTTTTCTAAAAGAATCGTTTCACCTTCCTATTTATTAAGAAACATAGATTCATCTTGGGTGGTGTGAGATTAAGGATGTCACCCTAATTTCCACGGGTGAACTATCAACTCTAGAAAGATGAGGGACGGAAAAAATGACTAGAATGTTCTTTATTCATTAGAAGTTTACTCTTTTGAGGAACATGTCAGCTACAGAACAGGAACCAAAAGTCAAAGGGCTTCGATATGATTAAAAAATAATCATTGCTGCGTCTTTTTATGTGACTGAACCTGTGCCAAGCTCTCTTTAAAAGAAGGACCACGAGAAGGACTGTGATTCACTTACATCCTTCAGTTCCAAACAAGTCAAGATATATCTACTGAGCTCCAATTATGTGCTTGACATGAGCACTGGGGAAAAACATCTTTTACTTGCTTAAAACTATCAGAAATAAATGTTGTAATTGTAATTATGTAAATACAACTGTGAGAGTTAAGGGCCGAGGGAACAATTCCCCAAATTAAACATGAATAAACAATTTTCTGAATCCCCTTTAGTCTGACAATGAACAGCCCAGTGGAATATAAACTGTGGATATCATCTTGTCCCCAGGGTGGTTTTCTGTCATACTCAAAGACCCAAAGCCTTATGAATCTGTTTCGGTTCTATCCAGTTTTAACTCAGCTAGTTTAGAGCTGTTACTAATCCAATTGTGTGTGTGACCTGGCTAAAGTGGACAGCATAATAGAGCTGTAGCTGTTTTGACAATGTTATTTCTTTGATAGGTTCCAGTTATGCAGTTTCATCTATGATTTAGATGCCAGGCTCTCCATGCTTTAGTAATAATTCAACTGTTTTTATGATGCAAGGGGAATAAAGGACACCCTGGGATCAATTCATGCCCTCCAGCTCTGCTGTACTTTTTAATACTCTCAGAAATACTATATTGCACTTCATACAAGTCCTGACCAAGAAAGTTTTCGAAGAAGAGCAGAAGCTCAATTCAAATAGAACAGAAGGGTGACCCAAAGGGGATTTTTTTTTTTTAATGTACTGCAATCTAACTTCTCATAACTGAGGCACAATACCACTTTTCTGCTTAATTGAAACTGCAGAGCCTGACATAAATTCCTCTCCCATTCTATTCATTCTTAAATCTATAGTCAAATATCTCGTCATATTTCACCTCTCAGCTTATGATCCAGCCATAGGAAGCTTCTTACAATTTCTTAAATCCATATGCTCTCTTAGACACTGTTACTCCCCCTGCTTTCTCTCCAGAGAGTCATGATCTTTTGTTCTTCCCCACCATCATGCCCCAAAACTCCAAGATTTCTTTGAATAATTCTTAGTCTCCCACCAACACTCAACTTAGGTTATAGGATGAATAAATGACTAAATACCCCTATTCAAAAGGAAAATTTGGATATGTCCTAAGATCCATCAGCCTTATAGTCTCTTTGACAATTCAGTTGATTAAATTTGTATCTGTTAGTAATATGGTAAAGTTGTCATCCAGGGTTCACTAAAGACAAACCGTCCTGGCCTGGTCACTGATACAGCCAGAATAGACAGGCAGTTTGGCACATGCTAAAATCACAGAAGCACGTGTACTAAAGACAGAATTTTTTTTTTTTTCGACTGCTGTCTGGTTAAGCATAAATTTTAGGGGGAATTTAAAATAATTGTTTTTGGTCACTTCCAGATTGGTGGCATGAAGTTTTCCATGGACCAGCTCTCTAGAGAAAAATCATAATTGATGAAAATGATTTGTAAAAAAAAAAAAAAATTAAGTTCTCCAAAAGTTATCCCAAGGGCACACAGAAAAATAAGAAACATATAATCAAGAAAATATACTAAATCTGAGTAAGAACGGTAAGAATCTATTACACTTGAACCTTTACCAGCTCCCTCCTTCCCTGGCACCAGTCAGCGTGACGAAAGCTCCAATCTTGGCAGGTGTAACCAAGAAGATGCCCCCCTCCCTGCCAAGCTCACAGTGGATGGGCAGGCCACCAGCACTTCTCATAATCCCAAGCTCCATGCTACTGAGGCTGAATTACAGACAAGCACAGCCAAGGGTTTGGGGGCTCCAATTTCTCCCAGTTACTAATCACCAGGCAGAGGTTGTACTTCATATGTGACAAAGAAGACAGAGGCCCCGATCACCCTCTAGCAGACTAGAGGTTCAATGCCAGCAAGCTAGCACCTCTTCCCAGTGTGCTGATCATAAAGGAATAATGTCACTTTGGGAAAAGTAGGATGCTGTCCCATACCCAGGTATGGAATAGTGGCTCAGAGACTGTCCAGGGGGAGAGAGGTAGGACATAAGAACAGAGTGTGAGAGTGGGCGCCTGGGTGGCTCAGTTGGTTGGGCGACTGCCTTCAGCTCAGGTCATGATCCTGGAGTCCCGGGATCGAGTCCCGCATCGGGCTCCCCCCTCGGCGGGGGGTCTGCTTCTCCCTCTGATCCCCTTCCCTCTCGTGCTCTCTGTCTCTCATTCTCTCTCTCTCAAATAAATAAATAAAATCTTTAAAAAAAAAAAAAGAACAGAGTGTGAGAAAGTTAAAGACCGAGAGTGCTCTCAAAACAATGAAGATTTTGGTGGTGAGCAGTTAAGAGGAGGCCGGTAGCTCTTGTTAAATCATAGGCCAACTCATTCACCAAAAGAACCAAAAAAGAGACAGCAAAGAAGAGTCCTCTTAGTCATAATCAGTCTCAGAGACTGGCCTTAAAATTAAATCTGCAAAGGAGTTTGAATTCAATTGGATCCGATTGTGGAGGAATTTATGCCTCAGGGTTTTGTTGGAACAAAACTCAATGAGATAACAATTAGTAGAGCCTAAGAGCCACGTAGGATACCAATAGAGGCCTCTGACTTAATAGAGTGATCAGGGCAAGAAATAGTCAAAGAGCACCCTGCTAAAGAACCATCACGCAAGATTTCCCCCACTGAGGAGTAACGGCAGAGGCTTCCTACTGTGGGGAAACAGACTTCATGAAAATCATCAGGCAAAGCCTCAAAACAAATAAGCAAACAACATCAACAAGCTCTGCAGTGGAGGAGAGAATTCATACAATTTATTATTCAGCATTCAATTAAAAATTACGAACCATGTAAAGAAACAAGAACAGGTGACCCATATCCAAGGGGGAAAAAAACAGAAATTATCTGTGAAAAGGCCCAGATCTTGGACATAAAGACATCAAATCAGCCATTAAAAATATATTCAAAGAACTAAAGGAAACCATGCTTAATGAAGAAGCAAAAACATCACGACAATGTCTCACTAAAAAAGAGAATTATCAATAAATAGATATTATAAAATTAACAAAAATTGAAGTATAAAATTAGAAAAAGAACCCAATGGAAAATTTGAAGTTAAAAAGTATAATAACTGCAATAAAAATTTCACTAGAGGGCTTCAACAGCAAATTTAATCTGACAGAAGAAAAAAATGACCAAATTTAATGATGGATCAAGAGAGATTTTACAACCTGAAGAATAGAAAGAAAATAAATGAAAAAAAGTGAACAAACCCATAGAAAAATGTGGGACACTGTTAAATGTACCAACATATGCATAATGAGAGTACCCGAAGAAAAGAGCAGAAAATATTCAAAGAAATAATGAGTGAAAGCTTCCCAAATTTGAAGAAAATCTTTAATCTATACATCTAAGAAGCTAAATGAATTCCAAAGAGACCAAATACAAAATGATTCACAACCAGACACATCATATTAAAAATAAAGAAAACCAAAACCTAGAAGAAAATCTTCCAAGCAACAAGAGAAAAAGAACTTGTCATTACAAGGGAACTCCAGTAAGGCTAATACCTAATTTTTCATCAGAAACAATGGAGGCCAGAATGCAGTGGGATGGCGTATTCAAAGTGCTGAGGGAAAAATAAAATAAAATCTCATATTCGGCAAAAATACAATTCAGGATGAAGGCAATATAGACTTTCTGAAATAAAAACAGAGAATTCATTTCTAGCAGATATGTCTTACAGTAAGTACTAAAGGAAGTTTTTAA
Organism: Neomonachus schauinslandi; assembly: GCF_002201575.2. NCBI lineage: Eukaryota > Metazoa > Chordata > Mammalia > Carnivora > Phocidae > Neomonachus > Neomonachus schauinslandi. Next base: position 59,922,031 of record NC_058406.1, read on the forward strand.
GGCTGAAAGCAAGAGAACAGGATAGTAATTAGAATATACACACACACAGACATAGGTAAAGATAATTATGGAATTATTAAATACAATATAAGTACATATATCTTCACCTCTTTTTTCTTAAGTAATTTAAAAAGGAATTTTATAAAACAATATGAATATAATTATATTGTTGGGATTACAGCATATAAAAATAAATGTGATAATAATGCAAAGGTGGTGGACACAAACACAGCTGTATTGAAGTATGAAACATGACATTAAATAATAAACTGAATCCAAAAGAGTAAAAGAGAACCAGAAATGGTAAATTAAGAGATTAATAGCAAACTCTATAAATACATACTGGTTCTCCTTTTTCTCTTAACTTTTAAAAAAACATAAAAGTATATAAAGTAATTATTGTAACAATAGATTGTTGGTTTTGCCACATGTATAGATGCGAAATGTACAATGATAATAACACAAAAATGGGGAAGAAAAAATAGAGCTACATAGAAGTAATTTTTGTCTCACCAGAATTAGAATAAATCAAAAGTATGTTCTGGTAAGGAAACTGCATATAGTAGGTCCTAGAACAATCGCTAAGAAAATAACTAGAAAAGCATAGACAAAAACACATCAAAGAAATTAAAGTGTTATACATTAGAAAATACTCACTTAATACAAGGGAAGTATAGAGGAATAAAAGAAGAATGGAGGAATAAAATAGATATGAGATTTATTGAAAGCAAAAATAAAAGGGCAGACATAAATTCAACTATATTAATAGTAATATTAAATTTGAGTGGGTTAAAAATCCAATCAAAAGACAGAGACTGTCAGATTGGATTAAAAACAAGATCCACCTATATTCCATCTACTGGAGATACACTTCAGATTCAAAGAAATAGGTTGAAAGTAAGGTGATGGAAAAGGATATATCATGCAAACAGCAACCATAAGGAAGACTGTGTGGATATACTAAAACAAAATCAATTTAAAATATGACTCAATAATGTAACTGGCCTACCATTAAACTACAAGCGTCTTATACTGAAAGTAAATAAATATATAGATAAATAAAATGTTACTAGAGATAAAGAAGAACATATTAAAATGATAAAGTGACAATCAATAAGATATATATATATACATATATATATGTGTATATATATAACAGCAGAGTCCCAAAAGACATGAAGAAAAACGGTCAGAATTTAAAAGAAACTAGATAATCCATAATAGTAATAATTGGAGACTACCCTAGCTAATTTCAGTAAAGGAGAAAATAACTAGGTAGGTAAAAAAAGAAAAAGAAATAGAAGACTCAAACATTGTAAAGCATCTAGACCTGCCCAACATTTCAACCAAAAACAAAAGAATACAAATTATTTTCAAGTGCACATAGAATATTCTCCAGTAGAAACTTTATGCTGGCCATAAAAGATTCCTCAACACATTTTAAAGGATTAAAATCATACAAAATATAATCTCTGACTACAATGGAATGAAATTAGAAATAAGCAACAGAAAGAAATTTTGGAAATTCACAAATACATGGAAATTAAGCAATACCCTTTTAAATAACTAATGGATCAGAGAAGAAATCCCAAGATTAATTATAAAATACTTTGAAAAGAATGAAAACGAAGACAAAACATATCAACAATTATGAGGTGCAGCAAAAATCATGCATAGAAGGGAAAATAATACCTATACTTACATAAAAAAAGAAGAAATATATCAATTCAATAACCTAGACTTCCATCATAAAACAGTAAGAGAAAAAAAGAGCAGTTTAAACATTATAGCAAGCAGAAGAATGTAGTAAAATTATGGCAAAAATTAATGGAAAAGAAATTATTTTTGAAAAATAGAGAAAATAAGCAAATCCAAATGTTAGGTCTTTAAAAAATCAACAACATTAGAAACTCTTAGTTAAGGTAAAAAAGAAAAAAGGGAGAGAGAGAGAGAAAGGACTCAAATTCCTATAAAATCAAGAATGAAAGTGGGATATTACCACTAACAATTGTATGGCAACAAGTTTGGTAACTTAGATGAAATGGATAAATTCCTAGAAAGACACGAAATACAAAAACAAGAATAAAAAGAAAATCTGAATAGATCAATAACAAGTAAAGGGATTGAATTAGTGATTTTAAAACTTCTCACAAAGAAAATCTCAGCCCCAGGTAACTTCATTGGTGAATTCTACCAAACATTTAAAGAAGAATTAATACTAATTCTTCAGAATTAGTATTAATTCACAAAAAGCAAAAGAGGAAGAAAAACTTGCCAACTCATTCTATAAGACCAGTATTACCCGGATACCAAAACCAGACACAGACATCACAGAAATATGAAAACCACAGAGCAATATTTATCATGAATAAAGGCACAGAAGTCCTCAATAAAACACTAGCAAATAGAATCCATCAATACATAAAAATGATTATACACCATGGTCAAGCATGATCTATCCAAAGAATATAATGTTGATTTAACATCCAAATTCAGTTAATATAATATGCCACATCAATATGAAAAGGAAAGAAATATAATCATCTAAACAGTCATAGAAAAAGCTTTTGACAAATTCTGATATCCCGTCATGAAAAAAACCACTCAATAAACTAATAATAATAATAATAAAAAAACTTCCTCAATCTGAAAAAAGGCATCTGTAGAAATCCCGCTGCTAATATCATAATGGAAAAGACTGAATGTATTTCCTCTAATATTAGGAACAAGACAAGAATATCCACTCCCACTACTTCTACTCAACTCACACTTCCTGATTTCAAAATTTACTACAAAGCTACAGTAAGCAAGACAGTATGGAACTGGAATAAGGATAAATATAAATATCAAAGTAATAGAACGAAGAGTTCAGATAAGGCCTAAATATAAGAGTTAACACTGTAAAACTCTAAGAAAACAGATGTGTAACTTGGTGACCTTGGACTAGGCACAGTTCTTAGTTATGACACCAAAAGAACAAATCAGCAAAGAAAAAAATAAATTTGACTTCATCAAAATTAAATTTTTTTGCATTGAAGGATCCTATCCTGAAAGCTAAAAGACAATCCACATAATGCAAAAAAAATATTTGCAAAGTATATATATAAGGCACTGAATATGCAATATATAAAGAACTATTATGTCAATAACAAAAAAAAACTTTTAAATTGACAAATCTGAATCTGAACAGCCACTTTTCCAAAGAAGATAAACAAATGTCCAAGAAATACACAAAAAGCATAAACATAATTAGACAGATCAGAGATGTAATCAGAGAAATGCAAACCAAACCACAACAAAATGCCACTGTACATCCATAATAATAAAAAAAAGACAGACAATGAGAAGTGTTAATGAGGATGTGGAGAAATTAGAACCCTCATTCTTTGCCTGTGAGAATGTAAAATGAAGCAACTTTGTTGGAAAACAGTCTGGCAACTCCTGAAGGATTTAAACACAGAGTTAATATATGACCCAGCTCCACTCCAAAGTCTATCCAAGAGAAATGAAACTTTTATCTACACAAAAACTGTTACACTAATGTTCATAGCAACATTATTCATAATATCCATAAAGCAGAAATTGTCCAAATTTTCAACAACTGATGAGCAGATAAAAAAAATGTGTTATATCCATACGGTGAAATATTCAGCATAAAAAGGGTATGAAATACTGATACATACTACAAAATCGATGATCCTTGAAAACATTATGCAAAGTAAAAGAACCCAGTCACAAAGGTCCATATATTTTTGGTTTGTAAACTGGCCCCATATGAAGACTGAAAGAAGAGACCCAAGAAAGAGGCAAACCAATCCAAATTGGTAGATGGCAAGTTTAATGAGCAAGGAACTTAAACAAGGCTTTTCTTGGGCAGCTGCAAGAAGAGTAGATGTGCACACCTGCCCACCAGAATCTTAGAAGTTTATATGGAGGACTTAACTGGGTTCAGTCACACCTCCTGTCCAAATGGCCCAACAACATTTTATTCTCCAGGCTATGTCCTTGGAACAGCCCCCACTGTGGAAATGGTGTGCAAAGCATACATTCCAAGGACAGGGGTGGGGGGTGAGAATCCTGATTGCCTGGGTCCAGCTCATGGATCAACTGGTTGGTGGTCATGTCCTCTAATTACTCCACCAAAGACATTATATAATTACATTTATATGCAATGTCCAGAATAGGGAAAGCTTTCCAGACAAAGAGTAGATTAGTGTTTACTTAGGGATGGAAGCAGGGAATTGGGGGAAATGGTGAGTAACTGTAAAGGATACTGGGTTTCTTTTGCAGGGTGATAAAAAATATTCTAAATTAGATTGTGGTGATGGTTACACAATATATACTTACTAAGAAACACTGAATTGTACACTTTAAATGGATGAGTTGTGGCTACGTGAATTATGTCTCAATAAAGTTATTTTTTTAAATCACTGTTATTTCTTCCTGGACATATATGCAGTATTAAGATTACCTTCCATCACCTTAACAGTCTAAACTACAGAACTAATAGATCACTGAAGAAGAGCCTTAAAACCTGGGATGTGACATTGTTTTCAAAGTGTGCAGAACAGTACCAACACAGGAGCTCTTTCCAACAAGCAAGTAGGTCTGTTTAAAATTTACAGTGGAAATTTGACAAAATATCTAAGAATCAGTGTTTGAATTACAGAACACCTGATGGAGAGAGTGCTTTTGCTTTTGAGCATATTTTCATTACTAGTTATAAGCTAGAAGCCTGGGAGATTACCTCCAAGAGCTTCCACAGACATCCTTCCATAATACAATGTTCTGTAGTTACTGAATTACATTTGTTCACTTACGGATTGTCCTAGCAGAAAATCTACCTAATAAAATTAGTTGAAGAGTGTTTGGAGAGAAAAAGAGAGGCATAAAAATTTTAAGAAAAACAGAACCTCAATAGATTTCACAAACTATTGAGAAATTGTTTACTCAGAAGTGTAGTATCTGGAGTGTAAACTCAATTTACTTAATTAACCAGTGGAAAGAGTTTATTTTTTGTGAATATAATAAAAATGTGTTCAGAAATAAAAAAAAATAATAAAAGTTATCTGGAAGTTGGAAGTTGACATTACTTTTAAAGGTATATAAGAAAAGCTCCTTATTAAAAGATATATATTTACTTTTAATTACATAATTTAAATATTCAGATTAAATAATATACCTTTCAAACAACTAAAACAATTGGAAAGAACTGTTCTTTTGCTTATACTTTCTTGTATAATCTAACCAACTCAAAGAAAAATATCAAAATGAGGGGTTTTTTGGTGTCTTTGAGTGTAGTTTTTGTGTAAAGAAAATATTATTCAGTATTTATATAATTAATATTTAATTCTACAATTTTAAAATCCTAATCCTTCCCTATACTTTTAATTTAAATATGTGAATCTTATTCTATTTATAAATCTAGCAAATTTTAGCAATTACTTTTAAGAGGCATTTTATTTATTTAAATGCTCTTAGGTATTTTATCCTGCATTTATAAATTTAGCATGTTGCATTTTACCTTCAAGTACATTAATTGTTTAATAAACAAACCTTCCCAAGTACTTATGTAGTTCTTATAAAAATTTAAACTTATAGTCAATTTTAATTTCTCATTAAAAAATCAATACTTTTTACAAATTTAGGAAAATCCTGTTATCCTGTTATAAAAAATTCACAATTACTAGGTGACAAATTTTTAATTGGAATCACAAGTCTAATCTGTTAGGAACTCAAATAGCCAAATTATACTCTCAAAATGCCAAATTCTTTTAAATGTTACAAGTACTCAAAATACCAAACATGCACAGATTATTTCCAAATGTAACACAAAACTATGAATACTATGGATTTAATTTATTTCATCATCTTCTTAAAATTTAAGGTTAAATCTTCCCAAGATTAAGTATGACCATTCACAGAAGACACAATTATGTGTTTTCAAGCAATTTAGGTTTATCATGCAATACAGTTTGGGGTTTCCTTCCCTAAAATGTTTGGGGTCCTCTTCTCCTCTAGCCAAGGCTGCATGTCAACCATAGATTTGGATTTGATGTAATTGTATGGACATGCAGGGCTATTTTTCTTACCTCAGTAAGAGACAAGTAGGTCTGTCTTCTTGTCTCACTAAACCATTCTGCCCTTTAAATGGAGTCGTCTCACAATCCACATCCCTGGAACATAATATAGACATCACCTAATTCTCAAGCATGATTATGTTCTTGACTACTGTTTCTATTCTTTGATTGGATCCAACAAATCTTGTTGCTGCTGGATGCGTGTCTGATTTATTTTCATAAACTTTTTTCCTGGAAAAGCCAAAAATCTTCATAGATATTTATAGATATTTAAATGCCATACACTATGATTCTGAATGTCTCTCATGGCTTTGTCTAACAGTTTTAGCATGAAAATCATGTGAATAACAATGAGGGCTTTCCCTGCTTCCTCACCCCACAGCATTATAAACTTACCCATTCATTTAATAAATCCTTAAGAAGTCCCTATGAGCCCTAGGCAATTATCATATCATGCTGTAAGTGTGTATTTACATGTTACTTTCCAGCATAGCCACCAGATTTTACGTAATTTGCAAGCAGCCCAGTGCCTGGTAAGCAATAGACATGAAACGCTTGGAGGGATTAAGAGTTGCATGATATATATGGCAGACACTTGACTTCTCTTACTCCTTCACTCTACTCTCAACATCAAACAGAAACAACAACCTCAATAAAAGAAATCTTTAGTCATTTTAATATGTTCCAGTCATTTTGATGCACCAAATTTTGAGCATTAGAGGTCTGAGAAGTAACAGTTCTTACCTATTTGGGTCCTACGTATATAGTGCTTGGAATGGTGCTCAGCACATAAGAGGTATTTATAAAGTAGTAGCTATTTTGATAATACAAAGAACAATCAGATCAAAGAAATATCAGATCATTCAGGAATCATTCCAAAAGATAAAAATTAGTGAACAGTATGGATGATTTTCCACTTCCGATCTCGGTTTTATTTCAATTAAAGTGGAGCCATCATTTTCGAGTCTGCTGCTTTTGACACAATACATTAATAAATGGCAACCACATGGCTGTGGAAAGCAAATATTTTTGCTGGTGTCAGTGTTGATTTATCTAACACTGGCTCATGAATATCTCTTCTTTTGTTATCCCAATCAAAATAAATTTTACCAAAGAACAAAGAGGAATTACTAAAACATTGAACATAGTCTAATTTACCAGCACAAAAAACAGCCCATAGAAAGTACAGTCAGAGCTGCGTTATACCCTGAAATATAAAATGCACATATGTCCCGTTCCTCAAAACACCTGACTGGAACAGTACGTGGACTGCAATAATAACAGAAAAAGCACTTAGTCTACTTTCTTTTCTTCAGTGGTGTGGTTTCTAGCAACTCTTCTCTGTAGTTCCTTCAGAAATATTTGCTGCATGGAAGAGCATTATACGCTCATTTGATGATTACAGACTATTGATAAAAGACAACCTTGAGATGAAGGAAGGGCTAAGAATATGTACAGAGAAAAAGGCATGTTAAATGTTAACACCCAGGGGAAATGCATTATGGTAGAGCAAATAATGCACAGTTAAGGTTCCAGCAAATCTCTGAAACCAGCCCTCTTCCTCAGTACCCCAGGCACAAGGATTCAGGAATGTAGTTGTGAGCATCCATCAGGCACTGCTTGGCATGCCAAGGACAAAATTGTTTTCTGAGCTTTCACCTGGGGTTATTGTACACCTCTTGATGCAAAAAAAAAAAAAAAAAAAAAAAAGCAGAATGCTAACTAAAACATGAAGTGGGAAGTAGTTAAGTTTTGATGGATGCAATGTCTCTCTTCAAACTTCAAGTTTACTCCAGTAATTCCTTGGAACTCAATGTGTTTTAAGTGCAACAGAGGCTAAACAAGCAGCTGTTATATATTGCTCTATCTAGGACTCAAACTTGCTGTGTCCCTCAGTAAGACAGCTGTTATGCTCTAATTCCTTCCAAAGTTCTAAACTATATTAGAGAAAAAGGAAGGCCTAGATGATCATCATGTGGAATGAACATGTGAAGCAATAAAGCTATTAAAGGAAGAAGTATGGAGAATAAGAATGTATCCTCAAGATGTTGGGGATAAAAGCAGGAGAAACAACATCTTACACAATAACAATATACAATAAACATGTGGTTTTGTTATGTGTGTGTTTATTAGGGCAGGTCTACCTTGTTCATTGTTTATGCCCAGTTCTTAGTTTGATGCCTGGCATATTTTGGGCACTCAGTAAAGATTTTGTTGTTGTTAATGAATTAGTGAGTGCTCCACAATTCAGAATTCCGAGCATTATTTTTGGGCTGTTCTCAAATGTTTATAACTCGGGTTATATAAATACGATGCAAGCCAATACATTTGTACATCTTTCAAGTGAAATTTTTTTAGCATAACCTATCTGAAATCTTCGTAATAAGAGAATTACAGTTTGAAAGATTTTCTTACTTTACAGACCAATCCAAAAAGGAGCGCTCTTTCAAATGCCTGTTTCTAAAAGGAGGGCAACATAAAGATGGCTTATTCTGTGCCATGTGTTATTTCATTATAGCACACAATCCTTCTCAGTGAGGTGTTATTATTACCCTTTCATAGAAGAGGAAACTGAGGCTTAGAGAAGTTAAATAACTCACCCCAGGGGAAAAGCTAGTAAATTTGACTATTTGAGCTTTAAAATTCAGTATGTACGGCTCCAAACCTGATGCTCTTTAACCATGACACCAGAGACTATAAAGATGGCAACTTGTAAGACAAAACATAGCTATTTCAAATCAAGAGAAGCTGCCCTACAGTGGACAAATCTTAACAAAAGATTAATTTCCTTGATGTCTTCTCTATTTTAAGGCAGCAACACTTTTAGAGTATTTATAAAGTGTTACTAAAATTGGTGGGTGTATTAAGAAATTTACATTGCACTCTCCAGAAAGTCTAAATGAATCTTATGCAGCTTTCCAATTGTTTTCGTTTGAGGATATGAGGCAGAATGTATTTTCCAGAGGCAGACATACAAACGTAGATAATTAGATGGATAGATAGAAAGATAGGAAGATAGATGATAGATAGATAGATAGATAATAGATGATAGATAGATGATAGATAGATAGATAGATAGATAGATAGATAGATAGATAGATAGAT
>NC_058406.1:59931225-59956731 GCF_002201575.2 Neomonachus schauinslandi
GATAGATAGATAGATAGATAGATAGATAGATAGATAGATAGATAGATAGATAGACATAGATATCCCATCTCTTCCTACCATGGAATTTTGACACATTTTCATTAACAGATGATGTCTATTTTTCTTCCTCTTAAAACTTAAATGGGGGTGGAGTTTTGTAACTGCCTTGGCCAATAAAATAAGGCAGAAATAATGTTACGCAACTTTGGAAAGCAGGTAAAAACTGGCAATATGGCTTCCATCTCACTCTCTCAGGATGCTTGCCCTGGAAGCTAACCACCTATTTATGGTGAGGAAACCCAGGACACATGGAGAAGCCCCACAGGGGTGTACTGAGCAATGCTTTCATCCAAGCCTCAGCCAACAGACAACATCAGCAATTAGACCTGTAAGAGTTATGTCTCCTCAGATGATCCCAGCCCCCAGTCTTTGATTCTTCGGTTGATAATCTTAAGTATCACAAAAGACAGAGCTCTCTGTCTGAAACCATAAGAGATAATAAGTAATTACTGTTGTTTTAAGCCACTATGATTTGGGGGTAATTTGTCCCATACAGAAGAGGAGCCAGTTTCTCATTAAGTGTAAAATCTTATCATTGAAATGCTAGGTGTTCAGATGTTTCTCATAAATGCTTCTAGATACATTAACCAAACTTACCTTTGAACCTGGACAGACAAAGCTTATTATATAACAAAACTACACCGTGGGAATGGGATAACATATTACAGTGGAAAATATATGGGCTATATGGTCGGACAATCTACATTCAAATCCTAGCTTTGCCACTAACTGGCTGTGTGACCTTGAGAAATGTTCTCACTTTTATGCACTTCATTTCGTCATAACTACAGTCATTACAATAGTTTTCTCCCTCTATCACCTCCATAAATTACTTCCACGTGATAAACACTAATTTTTAAAGTGCCACACAGCTTTGGAAGGTAAAACAAATAATCTGAGCAACTTCATAATTTGATAATGCTTATGTATATAAAACAAATACATATCATATATGATTTATGTATATATTGTTGTGTATTGGTATACATGTCTATGTACATATATGCATATATCCTGTGTATATATGTGTGCATATATATACATATATACATATATATACACCATCCCATGATTATATATATTATATAATATATATATATATAATCCTGTGCTAATACATATGTGTATGCGTGGATATTTACATAAACCACAAGGATAGAGTGAGTGGGAGAGTACCAGTATAGCAGAAATGAAAATGCACCTCTCAGATCTCCTATGGTGCAAAGTATAAGTGACCAACAGCTCAGCAGCTATACTCCAAAATGCATCCCTGCCTTCACCCTGAGGCCACATTTCCCATAAACTGCTCTTGGCCAGGGAGTGAGCTTTACAGGAATACTAATGCAGCTTAAGTCCTGGGAGATGTGGGACTTCTCTGATGGGTGACTTTGGCTTGATCAATCCCATCAATTTTACTGAACTTTCTAAGGACTGCATTGCTGTTTAAGACTCTTCTACTTGGGGTGCACTGGGCAGTGCAGTCAGTTAAGTGTCTGACTCTTGCTTCGGGCTTAGGTTCTGATCTGGGCATCGTAAAATCTGGCCTTGGGTGGGGCTCCGCATTTGGCGGAGTCTGCTTAAGACTCTCTCTGCCCCGGGGCGCCTGGGTGGCTCAGTCGTTAAGCGTCTGCCTTCGGCTCAGTTCATGATCCCAGGGTCCTGGGATCGAGCCCCGCATCGGGCTCCCTGCTCTGCGGGAAGCCTGCTTCTCCCTCTCCCACTCCCCCTGCTTGTGTTCCCTCTCTCGCTGTCTCTCTCTCTGTCAAATAAATAAATAAATAAAATCTTTTAAAAAAAAAAAAAAGACTCTCTCTGCCCCTCCACTCCACATGCATGCGCACGTGCTCTCTCTCTCAAATAAATAAATCTTTAAAAAAAAAAAAAAAGAAGACTCTTCCACTCAACCTTCCTCCAACCTGCAAAATGATCTTACAGCCTCCCCAGCCTTCCTCAGGCTTCCTCCCCATTTCTCCTCACAGGCATTTCCTACCAGAAGCAATATACTTCTGACACATCTAAGGCCAACATAGTGTCTGCCGCTTAAACTCAACCTCAAACTAACACAAGCAATAGCAAAGCCCAGAACACTTTGGAAAAAAGAAATAATATAGTCTTAACTCACGTAGCAAAGTTAAGAAGCCTGCACAAGAATGACAAAAAGATGCAAGCCAGTTCAAATCACACAACCATTGAAATGTGCACAAATTAGAGCCATAAAGCATCAGGAAAGATGGTGTTTGGGATGTGACTGAAGCCAGACTGGTGGTTGAAAATGAAAATCTAAATAAGGGACTTTGTAAAACCAGGTCCCATCCTCACTACTTGCAACCAGAAGAATACCCTTCCCTCTCCCCAGAGGAGAGCATATGGGTGAGATGCTGAACTGAGAATGAGGGGAGAAGATATTTTACAAATGATCTTTATTTAATCTCCCTAAAATGAGTAACAGGGTTTTCTACATAGTTGAGAGAAAGATTGAAGAGGGGCAGAATGGGGGAGAGAGGGAGGGAGGAAGGGAAGGAGGGAAGGAAGAAAGGGAAGGAGCAGGATGAATTATTCTGAGGTACTAGGTTTGGCAGATTCAGCAAATAAAAATATAGGTGTCCATTAAAATTTAAATTTCAAATAAACAACAATCTTTTAACGTAATTATTACATGCAACATTTAGGAATACTTCTATGAAACAAGTATTTGTTATTTATCTGAAATTCAAATTTAACTGGGTATTCTGTATGTTATTTGCAACCTTATGAGGTGCACCACTGAAAAATTTCAAAACACCAAAAATAAAGAGAAGACCTTAAAATCTTCCAGAAAGAAATATATAAGAATTGGGACAGGAAAGAAATCTGACTTTCCAAAAGCAACCACAAAGGATAAACAAAAATTGAGTCATGTCTTTAAAATTCTGTGGGAAAAAATTATTTTCATCCTAGAATTCTATGCCCAGACAAACTGAGTTAGGATAGATATTCTCAGACATGTGAAATCTCAAAATTTTACCTCCCATAGCCATAACGATATAAATTGAGCAATGATCTAAATAAAACTGTAATATAACCATATTGGACAGACTGAGGTAAATAAGAGAAATTGGGAGTGGCTAGAGGCACGGAGAGAAGAGTGTTGCAAACTGTGATAGTCAGCCTCTTGGAGCGGCTCCAAGGCCCCGTCTCCTGCTGTTCACTCCGTCATGTAACTCCCTCCCTCCTGCACTACACTAAAGTTTGTCTGTATGACAGAGAGTATGTAGCAGAAATGATAGTATGCTATGCCCAAGATTAGGTTATAAAAAGGTACAGTATCTTTTATAATCCCAAAACACCTGTGCCCATGTTGGGGCAGTCAACTGCTAAACCTTAAGAACACTCAGTATCCTGTGGAGTAGCCCATGTGGGGAAGAATTCAAGCTTCTTTCCAACAGCTCTAGGAGGGGGCCGTTTGGGAGTCAGACTGTCCAGCCCCCATCAAAGCTTCAAGCCATGCAGTCCCAGTGGACAGCTCAGCTCCAACTTCATGGGATACCCTGAGCCAAAATCCCCCAGCTATGTGGTTCCCAGATGCCCTCAGAAACTGAGATAATAAATGTTTGCAGTTCTAAGCTATTAGGTGTGGGGGTAGTTTGTTATAAAGTAATAGATAACTAACATGAAAGGTAACTGCAAATCCTAGTCTTCCACAATAGAAAGTCAAATAGAGCAGTGCAAGTTTATTTTTTTAATTTCTTCGTTGGCATAAATACCCAAAGAAATACCTAACAGATTACAAAATCATTTTATCTGTGGAGCAGGGCTCAAGCTTTGTGGAAGGAAGGAGGTAAATGACTATGATCTTTTTCTTATAATTATTTTTATAACCCATTATTATATTTTAATATTATTTGATTTTTAAAAAGAAATACTGTGTATGTAGTACAATACTAAATGTATATGTTCACTTACTACAGGAAATGTAGTTGTCCAATGAAATGATCTGTGTTTAACCTTTTAATATAGACAAAATTTTGTTAGCTTTTACTCTAGTAAGAAATCCACATACATATATATTGAAGAAATGAAGTAGAAATAATCAGATCTTCTTTCTAACTATATATCTGACACAAAACAGGTATTTAATAGATGCTAAGTATTATTAGTGTTTTTCCCATTGATATTATTATTTTACGTTATACAAAGTGATGTTTAACTCCCCATCCAATCGGGATTAAGGAAGAGGAAAACAGTTGAATTCTGAAAGAACTGAGCAGGGTAATTTTTAAATTCTCTTTTTAAAAAAAAAAAAAAAAGATTGTATTTTCATGGCAATCCGCTGATTTTTTTTTCCCCCCCTAGTTTTCGATCACTTAGGTCACTTTTCCCCTCCATCAACATAGATAATTGAGCTGACTTCATGTTTGGTTGAATCAGCAGTAGGGATCTAACAGAATGAATTATGATCTTTCTCTCTGGATCCTTGCCAGAACAATGTGCTGATTCCCTGCCTTCCTGTTGAAGAGTGCAGCTCTGAGGCTGGTTTGGATAAAAAATAAAAATTCCACATTTTGTTTTAGAAGTAACACCCCTAATACTATTTTAGTACAAATAGCAACAATATGACTTTTAAGCACCCAAACTGGAACATTATATTTCAAATATTTCAAGCCAATTTACAGTCTGAATTCAGATATGAACAGTATATATATATATGCAGTATAATTTAAGGACCCTGGGTAGGCAATTCTATTCCAACTCTCTCCTCTCATACTACCAATATCTGACATTTCATTATCAAAAGGTATATTGAACAGGGTCATAGTAAAATGCGCATATCCCTGGGAAGCGTCATACTTTAAACAGAAGTCCCCATGCCTCAAAATTATATAAGCCCTACTGAAGAAAGAAGATACTTATGGTAAAAGCACTGACCCATACAGTGGAAGGACTGTACTAGCTGTAATAGGAAACATGTAGGGAGCAGAGAGCTTTCCAAAACTGCAAGTAACCAACAGCTACCTGACCTTGTATTCTAATTAGGCAGATTTTCCATATGGTTAGATATCTTTTTTTCCCCCCCACAAACTTCCTGAATTGATATTGTGAAAAAAAAAAAAAAGAATTCAATATCAGTTGGAATATCAGGACCAACTGTATGAACACCTGGGATATAATGCAAATATGCATAAGTTAAAATCATGCCTTTGTTAAAAGGCCTCTCCCAACACCGTGCCATTCTGGTTCACTCCCTCTATCACAGCCATACATCAGTTTCACTCAATAAATCCTACTTTTTAAAGTGCCACACAGCTTTCAAAGGTAAGGAAACAATGTGAGAAAACTTCATAATTTGGAATGCCGATGCGTTCTTTATTGCCACAGTGGCTTTTCTCAACTGGGAGTTAACAGGTAGTCTGAGACCCTATAAGCGCCTTCCAAAATGCTACATGTCGTCCTTGCAGTTCAATATGGTAGACAGACCATGTTTGTTTCCTTTCTCTCCCTGCAAAGGCACAATTAAAATGGCCAGTCAGGGTCAGGGGTGTCACTCTGTCATCTCTCAGGGATCTTTTTCCCTTGTTCTTGCAGAGTGGAGTTTCAAAGTCACACTGCAAAGGGCACAAATATACAGAGAGGAAGAATTGAGGCCATTTTTGCAATCAGTCTATTATAGTTATTTGATTATTTTTTTTAAAAAAGTGAAATAAATACCTGGGAATCCGCCACCCAAAAGAACAACCAGTACTTTGGCAACAACCTATGTCTAACAAATACATTTCCTAATCATTCCACTGTCCTTCTCCCCAGCCCAAAGTAATCATGATTCTGAATCCCATGTTCATCTTTCCCTAGTATCAATTTTCTTTTGCATATATAAAGTTAATTTTGACCGGTTTTCATATTTAAAAATTCTATTTTTAAGTAATCATTACACCCAATGAGGGGCTCGAACTCACAATCCAGAGATCAAGAGTCACGCACTCTACCAACTAAGTCAGCAAGGCGCCCTGATTGTTTGTAATTTTTAAGCTTTATCATGTGGTAATCTTTGAGAACGTTCTTATTTACTATTACGTTGCTAATATTCAGCCATATAGTTGAATTCATTGGAACTCACTCCTTTCGACTGCTATATAATATTCCAGAATATGACCTAATTTCACTTTCGTATTTGTTTTTTTGACACTACCACTAAAATTATCATTCAGTTCTAACCTTAGTAATTTCAATATTTCAGTGTGAAACACATCATGGGATAGGGTCTTTCAACCAAATATTACCTCTCAACAATTACATGGGCAAGACTGGCTTATTCTCTTTCCACAAAAACATTCCCACAAAAACTGAGGTAAAAAGAAGGATGTTCATTGTGTCTCCCTTTCATTAACGACAACAACAACAAGCAGAGGCAAAACAAATCAGTTTTTAAGCAATTCAGTGATTTTAGTATCAGGTTGTCTTTTGTTAGGAAAAAACAAAAAAAGAGGTTACTTTTTCAATCTTCACTTGTGAAATGTGGCTTCAGGATTAAAAAGCTGGATTTTTTTTTTTTTAATGGATCCTACTTTATAGAGGCCTTATAGTTGGTAGACTCTGTATTTATAAGCATACAAGTATGAGCTGCTGTTTCTCAAATGAAAGGCATTAAAAAGCTACACAAACCTCATGCCAGTGCAGGACCAGCTCCAGATGATTTTATGTGCCAGTGGGCAATGTGATTTAGTGGCTTGAATACACAGGATCCCAGCTCTCTACTATTTGAGAGCTAATCTTGCTCATCTTGGATACAAAACAAGGTCCCACCAGGCTCTTTGATAAAATTGATTAGCATTTCTCTCTGCCTCATCTTGTTGATTGAGATTTTACAAGCTATCATATTGGCCATCATTATAAAAAGCAGGACAGAGCCTTAGCTCTCAGTCCCTTTATCCTGCCCCCACCCTCCACATTACCGTATTTACAGAAACATAACATGCTGCAGTAAGTAGGACACCTCCCTCCTCACATACTTCCTACTGAGCCAGGTGTGCTTCACATTCCTTGGGGCAGGTACTATTTCTCCAATTATAATTTTACACTAACCGATGATGTGCTATGCATAGTGAGAGGAGAGGGAAGAAAAGAGTTGTGGGGAAATGCAAGGAGCAGTTCTGAGTAGATTGCATGAAATACGGCAGGTAACCCAGTCTGGGAGTTGAAAAATCCTGGGCTGTGGCCCTTATCAGGCAATGTATGTCTAACTGTGTGAATTCCAGGGAAGCACATACCATTAGGTCTCACCTTCTTGAACAGAAAGTCCGCAATGAATAGCATTGGATTCCGTGAGATGACTTCTTTCTTTTCTTTTTCTTAAGAGATGCTGTTCCTACAGCCTAATTGACCTTCCTTCAGATCCTTGAACATGAAATGCTCTTTCTCAGAGCTTTCAGAGATGCCGCTTCATGTAGTCTAACATCCCCCCACCAACTCTTCTCTCCCCCCATTCCCCCACACAGCCCTTCCTGTGGTTAACCCCGACTCATCCATCAGAACTCAGATCAAAAGGCACTTCCTAAGGAAAGATTTCCCCGCTTGCCCTTAGCTACATGCTCCCATAACACTCATCCTTCACCTTCATTACACTTATTATGCTTAAATCATCCCCTGTAGTTAAATAATCATGTGTTCCATATTGACATCCTCAGCGAGAAATTGAGCTGAGGGCAGTGGCCACATCTGTCTATATTTACTTTTGTGCTTTGCCTGTAATATTCATGCAACCACTGTTCACAGAGTGAAATAGCACATGTACGTACACTAAATGTTTCATATAAAATTTCAGGAGATTTACAGAATTTCTAGCATCTAAATCTTTTCAATAAGAATCTCTGGTGATGATTAAATTCCTTTTCAGCTGACAAGAAATCCCATGTTTTGCACTAGAAATAAACAAACAAACACACAGATTTAAGAAAAGATCAGAGAACAGGAAAATATAAAAGAAAAAGGGAAATATTTTTAAAAATAATTGAAAGGAGGCCCTTGGAGAATTGTTGAAAGTTGCATGCTTATGCCAACATAGATTTCAATTGCTTTCAGCAAAGAGAAGATACTAATTAGTAGAATAATCTTTGTTTCCCAGTTTGAAAGATTACTGTGATTGCTTTCCTCTAGTGTATGCCAGGCCTTAATGGTTTTAAAGATTAATTGACAGCATGTGAAAGCCAACTAGCCAATTAACAGTGGCATGTTCACCTAAGTGTGCTGAAGAATATATGTTCACATTGCTTAGGGAGTTAGGTCTGATGCATTCGTTTATGCTTGTTTTTGTCATCGCCATGTGGATATTCTGCATATCTTTTCCTCTTACATAAACTGCTCACCACGTATCGGTTGTTCCTCATAGCAAATTTATACATTAAATTTATTTTTTGTTTAGTAATGAAAGGTCTACCTACACCAATTAAAATTCCTAGCACTTCAAAAACTATTACATCATTTTCTTAGATATAACATTCACTCAGGGTGTGAATTTCATGTCTTAATTTTATTTTATGGTAAATTAAAAATGAAGATTAGTTACATTAAACTTGCTTATTCAGACAGTTGTAATGACAAAGGACAAGGCACTTGATCTCAAAGTGCTTCTCTTATAGGGAAAAAAAAAATTAGAGTATTGTAGCCACAGGATCAAGAAAAACTGTTTTCAGGTTAGAGCATCTTCTTTGCTACAGACACCATAAATCCTCTTATTGATTAGATAGTATTTTTTTCATGGTTACATGGAGCTGGAAAACACATTCATATCTCAATTTTATTAAACATACAATATTTTATATTTAACATTTTGGGGATTGCCTCATCACTGCTTTATTTTATTCTGCCACCTTCATTTTTCTTTATGACCCCAATTCCTAAATTGTTTCATTATCTTCTTATGAGTTTATCCCTGGAAATTGCCTAAAGTCCTGTGGAGAAAAACTATGAAATAAAAATAAATGAGTGAATGAACGAATGAATGAATGACAAGTAAAGGCAAAACCATTTTCTGTAAGTAAATTCTCTCGTTCTATAGTAAAAAGCACTAAAGCACAGAGGTGAACTGATCCATTTCCCAAATTCCATTTCCTCAGGTTTCTAATTTTCCTCAGGAAATATTTTGAGCTTTCAAAAAGGTCCCAGGACATGAAATAGTCATATGCAAATAACCAGTGAATAACCATTGTAGCTGTTAATTTCAACATGTCAAAATATTAGATTTACATCTCTCTATGGATATCAGCATTTAAAAAAGAGGGATGACATCCCTGATTTCATTCTATTAAGGCATTTAAAGCAAGCAGTCCCACACTGCTTGCTAATCATTCAGGAGGAAGAAGGTTGAGCTATGAAGGCTCAGACTAAAATCCGTTGTTTCTCTCACTGAAATACCGGGCAGGTCAAGCATTGCCAAACACTGCAACCTCTCTGAGAGCTTTGCTATTTCTTCACCCAATGAAGGGAGCTCTGTATTGAACTCCATATCCATGGAGGTTTTACCTGGCTACAGTCCGTGCTTGCCTTAAATCTCTCTGTCGCATACTGTTTTCACTTGCTACTCATTTCCTCTGGAGCAATGCATCTTAGCTAATTGGAACAGCAAAATCCTTTCTCCTGTTCCAAAGAATGAAGTTGTCTCTATTATATTATCATCCAAGTCCCTACCCTGTTCAGTGACTTCTGACACAGGCCAATGAAACACAACAGGGGTAAAGGGCACACCCATTGGAATGTTCATGGATGTAAAGGAAGAAACATCTGGATCCTGGCTAGGTTTACAGGTACTAATTGGCCATGATCTTCAGGCTGTGGTTTAACTTCTCTAGGTCTCAATTTCCTTACCTGTAAAGTAAAAGAGGTTGGTCTACAGTAGGAGTTGGCAAACTTTCGTGTGTATATAAATCCTATAGGGATCTTACTAAGATGCAGTTCCTGTTTAAACTGATCTGGGACAGGATCCAAGATTCTGCATTTCTAACAGTCTCTGGGCTGATTCTGCCATTGCCGGTCTGGGAAGTACATCTGAAGAGCTAAAGAGAGAATCACAAAAGTTCCTTCACTTCATCAGACCATCTAATTTAAAGATGACTTACGTACGTAAATAAGAGAACTTTTTCCACTACTACTATTGAAATTCACTTTTCCAGGGGCGCCTGGGTGGCTCAGTCGTTAAGCTTCTGCCTTCGGCTCAGGTCATGATCCCAGGGTCCTGGGATCGAGCCCCGCATCGGGCTCTCTGCTCCACGGGAAGCCTGCTTCTCCCTCTCCCACTCCCCCTGCTTGTGTTCCCTCTCTCACTGTCTCTCTCTGTCAAATAAATAAATAAAATCTTAAAAAAAAAAAAAAGAAATTCACTTTTCCATTTATTGTGTTTCTGTTATATTTAATTGAACTTAATTTTAAACTATTCCTCCTCTCTAAAACTCTTTTGCCCTCAAGGAATAAAATTGATGTGTATTGAACATCAGGTACCAGGTACTTCCAACATATCCTATGAATTATGAAACTGCCGTCAGACCAGTCACAATGACAAAGCTGGATTCAAACCCAGCTCTTCTAACAGTGATATCCCTTAGGAGTTTGGCCTTCCCCTTCTCCAAAAAAAGGAACCAAGTGACTCCAACAAAGCTGCTTTTATCCAAACCTCTAGTTATATCGTTATTGTGTTCTGAAAAACTAGAACAGCCATCTTATTCAGAAACAAATAGTTTAAAAACACATCTAGAGGAAAACACTGGGAAGCAAAACTGCTTTGATGGTCTATGGACATTTAAGATGTAGAACAAATGCTGTTCTTGGGAGTAGTGCTGGTAATTAAAGATGCAGGCCCACCCAGGGCACATTCTGACTCCAGGGAGTGCCAGAAGCTATTCTAGAGGGGATTCCAGGAGCAGATTCAGGGCCAAGTCCCTGTTGTACCTACACGTTTAGCTCTGATTCATTTTAAGTGACCACATAACCACTTCTATGCATCAACAGGAACTAATTTCTATGAGCATTATTTGGGGGAAAAAAAAATGAAACTCTTCATGGTTCTCTTGATGAATTAACCGACCCCAATTTAAAATTCTACATATGTGTAAGTATTCCTAAATTCCTTTTAGCGAAACATGTTTTAGCTAAACATGAACAACTATAAAAGCATGTAATGGATTATTTATAAAAGCACTTCTGTAGAACTGCCATCCTACCCATAACTCCGGGACTATCCCTGCACTATCCCAGCACTATTCCTGAGGCAATTCCTGCCTGCTCCTCAAATTCTCCATCTCTCCCTATTTCCACCAACCTTACTCCCTAAACTGGCATCTCACAAACCTTCTGAAGCCACGGTGATCTGTATGTATTTACATAAAGCGAAAGGGGGAAATACTCCTCCTTCTTCTGTCCTTTCTTTTATTCATTTATTTAACAAACAGCTAACAAGCACTCATTTTGCCCCAGGCAATGTGCTAGATACAAGAAAAAGGAATATAGCTTCCTCTTTATTGTTCACCAATGCTATGGCATAAGTCTCATTTAATCCAGATATGTCCTCATGATATGATGCTAATAACCCTCATTTGCAGGTTGATCAAGGAAAATGACTTTGTAAACATCAATTTCTCCATAGTGGCAGAATGTGAACTCTTACCTATATCTTCTAAATCAGACCTTCGTTCTTAAACCTTGCTTTGTCCTATTCAACACTGCTTCTAACTCTCAATTTCTTGAGCTGGGAGAATTGCAGCATCCAGGACAACTTTTGCAAAAACATTTTTCACTGTTACTTCTAGAAGTGCACTGAAACCTGTACCCCAAAGTGGGAACCCCAGGCAGCTTGTGCTACTAGAAGTCTGCAAGGAGCTGTGTAGCCAAAGACAAGCCCAGCAATTTTGCATTCTCTCCATCTTTCATGAAATAGATAGGAATACTTTCAGATAAGCATCTACTCTTTGGAGCATATCAATATCTTTGCTAGTGAATCCTCCTCAAGCCCATGATTCCCTCCCCTCTCTCCCATGAGTGTTCTGTTATTAAACAGTGCAGAGTAAAGCAAACCAATACAAGTTGCCTAGTCCATTTATGAGAATTTTCTGAAAATATTATGTAGATTTCTGGTGAAATAATTTTTAAAAATTGGTGCTAGCTTTATCTATCAAGTTCTCTTTTGTTCACCACAGAAGAGCTGATCACAGAAAGACTTGCATTCACCACTGGAGCCTAGTGGCCTCAGTCATTTGCATTATCCTGACAGCAGCAAAGGGTAAACAATATACTGTCTTCCAGTGACTATGCCCTTCCCCACTGAGTCAATTTAATATCATAGAGTGCAAACACAGTCAATATTTAACTGAATTTCCTATCCTTCTAAACATCACTGTGGCATAACACCTGTTTCAACTCTTAGTAATTAAAAACTCCAATAAATACTTGCTTAATGCCTACTATGTGCCAGGAAATTTGGTAGACTCGATAAGAACAAAAGGAGACAATCAAACCATAAAAGAAGACTTATAAAAATGACTAAATGAGATAGAGTATTGAAAACACTTTGTAAATGACATGTGGAAACGTAAGAAGTTATTTCTGCAAAACATTTATTTTCTCGAGTTTGAGAGGAAATACAGTTTCAGGCATGTTAGCATACACCTTACTTAAGGGAAAAAACTGTTTCATTCTTATGAACCAAAGGCCTGTTTCCTACACTTGTGAACTACCTGGCGTCTGCATTGTTTTAATTACTGTTGTGAAGAAAACTCATCTGGTGTATGCTACAATATTTTGTTGAATCTAATCTCTTGCCTAGAGAGAGGAATCTTCTTTGAATACAAGGTAGTGTTTAGAAGCAGTGTTGAATAGGACAAAGCAAATGCAAACTGGGTCTACTTGCTAAAGACTTTTTGACTTTTTAAGATGTTCAATTGAACATTTAAAAGGTTTAGTCTCATATCAGTTCTAGAAAGCCCTCCTGGGGCGGGCTTAAGTAACTATGCCATTAGGCACTCAGCTGCAAATTGCCTATTAAGTCTGACTGAAACTGTAAAATTGCTTTTCACAATGCAAATTAATGTAAATAAGAACAATTGGTTACACATATCACAGGCTATCAAATTGTCGACAGATGATGCATACTTCCCCCCCCCCCCCCGCCGAATTAACATTACTTTAAAGTTATATTTAGTAGGTCTTCACAGGCTTGGGTGTCCCTGTGATAAATTCCACAAATTTATTATAAGCAGTACATGTGTCCTATGTATGTTATCTAGTATATGAAATATAAACCTCTTTTTATCAATGTCTGAAGGGCACTTATATTCGGGTTCAGTGGCTATATCACAAAATAATCCATTTAGCCTTAGCTCTTAGGTTACAGTAGCATCATTCAGTTACTAGACATTATTAAAAGCATTTATCTTGTTTTAACAAATGCATTGTAAGAAAAAAAGTACAAGACTATAAAAAAGGCAAAAGTCTTCTTTGAATAGTAATGTGCACAGAAGAACCTTATGGCTCCCATATTTATAATTATTATTTTGGAAATTTGCAAGTTATTTAACCTTTTAAACCCTTAGTCTCCATATCTGTCAAATGAAAGTAGTAACACGCAACTAATAGAAAAAGAGATTTCGTATTATAATTGCAAGGCTTACTGAGGGACACTTCTAAGACGTCACCAGAAAAGGCATATTTACGCTAAGCAAAATAAGTTAGTCAGAGAAAGACAAACATATGATTTCACTCAGATGTGGAATTTAAGAAACAAAACAGATGAACATAGGGGAAGGGGAGGAAAAATAAAATAAGAAATCAGAGTGGGAAACAAACCATAAGAGACTCTTAACTATAGGAAACAAACTGAGGGTTGCTGGAGGGGAACCGGGTGAGGGATGGGGTAACTGGGTGATGGACGTTAAGGAGGGCACCTGATGGAATGAGGACTGGGTGTTGTATGCAACTGATGAATCACTAAATTCTACCTCTGAAACTAATAATACACTATATGTTAATAAGCTGAATTTAAATAAAAAATTTAAAAAAAAAGACAAGACATTTTTAACCCTACTTCAATTCAAATACAATCTGTGGCACCTTAGGGGTTTTGACCATCTTCTGATGCAAGTTCTGAAAAGACAGTCTTGCACCTCACAAAAGAATATAAAAATACTCACTACAAATGTTTGGTTTCCAACCTTTAAGGTTTTAGCCAAAAAATGAGAAAAAAATTACTTTTAATAACCTATTACAATATCTATAAATTTGTCAATCAATCAATAGTCATTTTAAGTACCTCCTATTATATCTACTCCATTTTCAGAGCTTCTCCTGTTTGCAGTTTCATACTTAAAGCATTGTCATTATATCTTCCATTGTTTGGGGAAGAGGATGTTCTCTGAGGACCAGAGATTCTTGTTAAAAATCTATAGGAGGGGGGCGCCTGGGTGGCTCAGTCGTTAAGCGTCTGCCTTCGGCTCAGGTCATGATCCCGGGGTCCTGGGATCGAGCCCCGCATCGGGCTCCCTGCTCGGCGGGAAGCCTGCTTCTCCCTCTCCCACTCCCCCTGCTTGTGTTCCCTCTCTCGCTGTCTCTCTCTCTGCCAAATAAATAAATAAAATCTTAAAAAAAAAAAAAAAAAAAAAAATCTATAGGAGGGTGGCTCAGTTGGTTAAGCACCTGAGTGGCTCAGTTTGTTAAGCATCTGCCTTCGGCTCAGGTCATGATCCTGGAGTCCCGAGATTGAATCCTGCATCGGGCTCCCTGCTCAGCAGGGAGTCTGCTTCTCCCTCTGAATCCCCTCCCTCTCATGCTCTCTGTCTCTCACTCTCTCTCAAATAAATAAATAAAATCTTAAAAAAAAAAAAAACAAGAATCTATAGTAGGGTCAGTTCCTTAATCTTAATAATCTCTTAAAGCATAAATCTTTAACATTTTTACCCTTTTTGTGACCCTTCTTCTAGTCAGGAATCCATCCACATTACTTAGAGAAGGATTAAGATTATTATAAAAGGGGGACGCCTGGGTGGCTCAGTCTGTTAAGCGTCTGCCTTCAGCTCAGGTCATGATCCCAGGGTCCTGGGATTGAGTCCCACATCTGGCTCCTTGCTCAGCAGGGAGCCTGCTTCTCCCTCTGCCTGCCGCTCCCCCTGCTTGGGCTCACTCTCTCTCTTTCTCTGTGACAAATAAATAAATAAAATCTTTAAAAAAAAAAAAAAGATTGTTATAAAAGGAATGAAAAAAGAATAAGTTAATTATTTTTAAGCTTCCAAATAAGGCTATGGGAAGCCAATAGGGATGGCCTAGTGGGAAGTCAAGTGGGAGTTCATCTCATAACAAAAAGATAGATTAGACTGGGAATGAAACTAAAGTTCACATCCAAATTTCACTAATTTCAAGCTTTTACACCACTCCTGTATTTAGTTAAAGGGCTGGCCTTGCCCTTATCTGGGAGTGCAACCATCCACATCTGTGTGGTGTTGTCTATGAATCATCCAGGAGAGACAATAGACGGTTCCCAAGATGTACTATGCCCCAACCGATGAACTGAGCCCCAAGAAAACATGGCCCAGAATGGTCCAAAACACCCCCTAGTCCTCGAACATTGAAAATGGGAAAATTGAAAACCATAGGCAAGGCAGGGTTAGACAGAGAAAGCCCCCAGTTTCTTAAGGGAGACCATCCAGTGGTACTCCACTTGCCACCATTCTTACCCCCAAACAGTATTACATTTTTACTATTGTGGTTTTCAAGGTAACACAGTAGTCCAAATTCTGAGTTGGATTTACCTTCTGGACCCTATTTCAAAGACAGAACTGTATTGTTCAAATCTTCACTCAAAAAACCCTCCTCAATGCCAAATAACTCATTTGAAAATGCTTTCCATTCTTAAGCCAAGTATTTTGTCATATGCCATACTGACAGTGACTTTAAATGTTTCTGATTATTTTTTAAGGTAATTCTCATTATATACAATCTAATCTTGCTTTACCCTGACATTTCAATATTAAAGATGTAGTTTATTACTATGTTGTCTTCTGGGAATAGTTTATTTTCAATTCTAGAGAGTTTCCATTAGTTTACTCTTATTAAAAGAAGTTTTATTTTCCTCTGATAAATTTGGTTTTATTTATTTATACATGAAATTTGCTAATATAATAAAGACAATTTCACATAGCTTCTTTCTCACATGTCTATCCTTAAAAGAATATAGAAACCTGAATTTAATCCAGAGTTAAAAAATGACTGATTTTAGCAAGTGTGAAGTCAGTATCAAAGTCTGGGGCAATTTGTGAATTGATTAGCATAAGCATCATTTTAAAAATAAAAAATGAGCTCTGACACATAATTTGTATCCATTTTAACATAAGAATTGAAAATGATACCTTATCTTTTAATATTTACAGTTTAGAAAATGTAGGAAATTCCCTACAGCTGTCTCTTACTCTGAAAATCAACTAAATGCCATTCCTACCCATTACTAACTAAATAACAGTCCAAAGGATTTTACTTATAGCTATATCTTATTTTTCAAGATTGTATCTATTTTGCTTTGTTGTTATGGTCTTCTGTGACTCCTCAGGTTTAGCTAATTGTCATTATTAATAAGACATATTTTTCTCCGGGTATTTAATTATTCCTCTGATGTAAACTTTATTCTCACATAACTAATACTTTTTTTTTGTAGAAAATATGACAGTACAAAGATAGAAAAATACAAATCATTGATAATACTAACACCCAGAGGAAAACTACTGTTAATTAATATTACGTATTCCATACATTTATATAACATAAATGGAATACATATACATTATATCATATAAATGATATATGCCATACTGACATAAGTATGTATATGACATAATGTATATGTACACATATCTTAATATACATCAAAACATATATATGTGTACACGGCAAGGTGAGATTAAATTCCACATGATGTGGGCACCTGGGTGGCTCAGTTGGTTAAGCGACTGCCTTTGGCTCGGGTCATGATCCTGGAGTCCCGGGATCGAGTCCCACATCGGGCTCCCTGCTCGGCAGGGAGTCTGTTTCTCCCTCTGACCCTCCCCCCCTCATGTGCTCTCTCTCATTCTCTCTCTCTCAAATAAATAAATAAAATCTTTAAAAAAAATAAATAAATAAATTCCACATGATGTTATTTTCTCTCCTTTTAAAATCCTCATTTCTGTAACCTCCAATGAGAGAATTAAGCAAATGTATGGCTTATGATATATATGAAACCCTTAAAAATGTAATCCATTCATCCAACTACTATTATACAATAACAACATTGTGCTACATTTTCATCCAATATAAGTGATATAAAAATAATAAACTTTCCAAAAATACAAAGATATTAATTAGATATTTTGAAACATATAATTTTATTTTCAAGGAAAGATTATTAAGAAGTTTTATGTTTCAATATATTGGCTTGTCTTGTCTGATAGAGATTTCATTGACTTCTTCATCCCCCCCCATTCTTAGAAAAGTCAACTGGGGAACTACCTTCAAATTGTTGATCTTTACCAAACTTTCAATTCTTTCAGTTTTCTTCCATATCTGGTTACAACCCTCCAAATTAACTTTTCTGATTTTTCTCCCTCCTATTTGATTAGATGTCACAGATAACTAAAACCTGACTACCTAGATCCCACTGGAACTTTCAGCTGGCCTTTTTCTCGGGACCTCAAGAAGGTTTGCAAGTTGAAGCCCAATGATCCTGAAGGTCTCACCACTGTAGCAGACCTTATGGAGACTGGTGTGCTCTCTGGACCAGTCACTATCTGAGGCACTAAGAAAGTTTGCTGAAATGCTCAGATATGCACATTCTTTAATAAGAAATAACAAAGACTCTGGATGACTGCAACAAAAGCATTATCATCCTAACTTCAGAGCTTGAAGAAACTCAATAATCCATGTTGTATAACCCAAAGATTTTCTGTTACCAGCCAACATCTTGGAATTCACTGGACTGCTTATTCTCAGGATTCAATTCCTGGATCTTTATATAATATTTAATGTTAATGTTTCTCTTTTTCATTTTAGGCATCCCTCGTCTAGGATGTCTGAGCACTCTAAAAGAGCTGATCTTTGTCACCATCTGTTAATGAATGGTTCAACTGGTTTTACAGGAACAACTCCAAGAGTCCTCCAGACACAATTTTTTAGAGCCTGTTTTGACCCGCTCAGGAGGTTTCTGATCACCTTTGAATAGATCAGCAATAAATGACATTGCCTTGAATAACAGAGGAGACTGACAAATTGAACTTTACGGGAGCCCAGTACTCCAAGAAAGCAGGACTATTAAGAATTCTCCTACCCTCCCATATGCACACCTCTTGTGTTCTAAAAAATGCTAGCAGGCTCATCAGTTAACCAGCTAACTGAAAGGACTGTACTGCCCCGGAGTAGTCCCAGGAAGGTTCACCTCATCCTTTTCCAATAACTCAGATAAGAACTTTCTCCTCCTTTCCTCAAGATTCCTTTGTTTGTTTGCCTTTACAAACCTCAGTCCCCTTCTTTTTATGAAATGTTCCTCATAAATGAACATTATCCCTATTTTTGCAACCTAAATGAAATAATCTCCTAATTGTCCAGTTCACTGTGTATGATTTATGGTCAGAAGGCCAAAGTCAATATACAGTTCTGTAACCTGTTAACATAACCCTGAGGTTACATCAGGTACTGTTTTGTTCTGCCACTCACTTGTCATGTAATCCTACCATGAATATATCATCTTCTTCAAGTATAACATTTGATAAAAGTGACAAAGGAGTGTCCATTTGTCCAATATACCCACCCAATTATCAGATCTTTTCCAGCAGTCTAGTCCTCAATACTAGTAGTCATTCTTTATTAAATATGCACTAAACTCTAAATCTTTTTAGAGTATTTTCTACTTAATCTTCATTTTTTAAAAAACAGACACGAATCACTTTATATAAAATTGAAAGAACTAAGGAATTTTTTTTCTGTTCCCACCCTTTTCAAAACATGATACAAACGAACACATTCCCTCTTACTAAAATCTTGTTTATGACAAAGCCAAGATTAACAAGGAGGCAGTAGGCTCTAAGACTCAAGGTAAAAGAAGAAACCAAGTCACTTTCGGTATAATAACCAAAGATTTTTTAGTATCATAATGCCCAGGCAACAGACTGAAAGAGGATACATCTTGGCAGGAGTAAGAATCAAACTATCTTGCAAATGAGCTAGCCACAAAACTGAAAGCATTCTAAATAGGCTCATCTTTATCCTAAATTTAGGGCCCCGATAGACAAAGTAGACAGAAATGACCTGAAGCTAGAAGTTGAGGCAAATAACAAAGGCACTCTAGAGCAGAGCAGAGGAATTAAAAGAAACAATAAGTGCATTGAGCTGCTTTGCAGGTAAGGAGGGTGGTACTGAGTTTGGAGACTGATGGACTCAAGAAGAGCTGAGATAAAAAGTGAATAAAATAGAAAATCTATTTCAGAAGCCCAAGTTCCCTGAAGACTCCTTATGAATAGAAAGTTTCACCCCAAACCAAAGGAAGACTATTGTGTTTCTTCTGGATTTGTGTGTGTGCTTTGCCAACTAACAATAAGAGTATTTAATAGTAAATAGTATCATTACTCCCTTCCACTAGAGTATTAGTAGGGGATTTTCAGTCCATTCAGGCCTGCTGCTAAAACATGATCCATTCATTCATTCTTCTTTCTTCCTTCTTTACCTTTCTCTCTCTTCTTTCTCTTTTCTCATATGCATGCTCTCTCCCTTATTTCTTCTTTCTTAATTTTTACTGTTTTTTTCTCTTTACCATTGGTTATTCCATCTTTTTTTTTTTTTAATTTTATTTATTTGACAGCGAGATATAGCGAGAGAGGAAACACAAGCATGGGGAGTGGGAGAGGGAGAAGCAGGCTTCCCGCGGAGCAAGGAGCCCGATGTGGGGCTCGATCCCAGGACCCCGGGATCATGACCTGAGCCGAAGGCAGATGCTTAACGACTGAGCCACCCAGGTGCCCTGGTTATTCCATCTTCTGTCTCAAGAAGGCAGCAGTTACTAAGTCACCTGGTTTTAATAAAGAATAAGTGAATTCACAGTTCACACAAGTAAAACCAGCAGAATAAATTCTATTAGTTCTCTTATGAAAAGTGCTTTGCAGTCCTTGAGATGCACATTTCACAGAGCAGTTTTCTGCACAAAGCTTGTGATGTGTCAGCGTAGGGTTATTTATTTACAATCGTATTTCCTTGCTAAGGTGAAAGGTAAGCAAGGAATGAAAGCAATTATCAGTTTTTTTCCACTAGGGCTGTCAATGCAAAGTGCCCCTGTGACACAGCCTGACACTTTTAATGAATTCCCAGGGTTATGTGACAATGCTACTACCACCCACATCTGTCATTCAGAGATAGGGATTTTCCTTCCGTTCTTGAGCTTGGATGTTAACATTCTTTGTCCCGGTTAATGAGGATCTGACTTTATATTCTGGAACAGGGCACTTTAATAATGTGTCTCCACAGATCACATTGAACAAACAAAGTGTGATTCAGTCAAAGCTGATTCCAAATACAAAGTTTAATAATACTTCACTGGAACATGCTTAGAGGCTTTTTTGTTTGTAGATATAGTTGCATATATTGAAGAACGGAAAGGCCCATAGTTAAATTTACCACTTTCTCTTTACAACCGCAGTGCTTTCCCATAAGTCCATTTCTACTTGTGTGCTTGTTCACCTCTTTACTGACAGGGATTTCTGAAAAATTGTTTTGTTGAACTCTGGCAGAAAGGCATGGCTGCCTAGCACTAGTTCACAGTGCTGGGAGAGGAAAGGAGATAGCCCTCTAGGAGTGATAGGCTCTTGGCTTCCTACTCAAATCTGGTTTTAAAGAGTCTCCACACAACCTGTTTTGTTTTGAGAGACCAAAAAAGTGATGGGCAGGATACAAGGTATGAGCAAACACAGGAAAACAGGGTTTTCAGGATTTAAACTCATGGTAGGAGCACTGGATGTGGGCTCCAGCATGAGTTATAATAGATCTTCAGTATCTTAAGAAGGCACATAGTATAAGGAAGGGAACTGCCTACAAGCCTGTCTCTGGAGGGTAGGTAGCCAGAAGCCTCAGGCCCTGGGTGCGGTCATACAAGAGTGGTAAATGCAGTCTTAGTTTGAAAAGTTGAATTCAGGAGATTCATTGCAGTAGGTGAGCTAGGGCAGGGAAAGTCCAAGTAATGCATAATATTAACACAGATGTGCAGCCCTTGTCAGATTTTAAGTTCTCAGTCCATTCAGAGCAGAATAGCACCCAAGAACTGGAGGGATCACAGCAAGTAGGATCCAGTTAGAAAAAGTTATGGAGAGTGTCTAACTCCAGAAACTGGACTGAAGGCAAGAAAGGGACTTCAGTACCAGTGGAAAATTTCAATACCACATTTCAGAACCAAGTTAGAAGCCCAGTGATGATACCTTGATGAAGAAGAGGCATGAGAAAGGGCAAAAGAGAGTTGGCAAAGTGGGTTAAATTTTAAATAAGATGCTCATTAAGCAAATTGATCAGTAAGCAAACAGGTGTGAGGTTAAATGACTTCGGCAAAGTGGACTTTTCCCAGGTGCAGAGAGAGAAAAAAGGCAGGCTGTAATTTGCCAAGCCCACAGGTGCCTGGAACAAAAGCAGATCAAAGGGAGCAAAATAAGTTCCATGTTGCATGGGTTGAGGTGCTCATGATCTTAATAGGTTGCTTACTATGATCAATGTTGGTAAGAAACTGAGGGAAGCTCAATGTACTGGTGGAAGGTATTCATAATTAGAAGAAAATGGTGAGAAGGCAGGGACTGATTGACAACTGAAGTCATCATATGATGTTCAGAAACAAACTCTAGTAGATCAGTTCAGATACAGAAGCATTGTCAAGACATAGGCTCTGCTGCCACTGCCTTTAGGACAACAAAGACAGGGTACTTAATTAACATCCCCCCCTCCACACACACACTTAATTTCCTACATTCACACCATGTTTATTAACTTTATTTTATACATGAGAAAAATCAATGGACAGAATGTCTTTCCGAAGATCCCATAGCAGAACCATGATTTAACATCAGGTAACCTAACTTCTGGAAGGCAGCCTCAAAATAAAACCAATTAACAAATAAGAAAATAGGAAAAATAACGTTAAGGTCACACATTCAACACAGTGAAAGAAGCTACAGTTTTGGTTTCCATGACAATTCAAGACAAGTTTCCCATATTCCCCAAGTTGCTGGCCTATGTAACTGGAATGTTCTGTAGACCCCACCATGAGTTGTAATTAAAAACACTTTTCCCCCAAGGGATAAGTAAGAATGTAGTGGTGATGAATAAAGGCAGGAAAAGACTTGTCTATTAGTCGATGTGAAATTTTGATATCACTAAAAAGGTAACAATTTGTACCTTCTAGGTGAAGCATGAGCATGTTATACTTGTATAGAACTATTCCCTCAGCTTTCTTGCACGAACACCATGATAAGAATTGGAGTGTGATGGTGAACTTTTGTCACTGAAAGTCTCTAGCCTTGGAATAGACAACCTTGAGCTTATATCCTGGGTCTACTACTTACTACTGGGAACATCACTTGTACTCTCAAGCCTTAGTTTCCTGATCTTTGTAACATGCATAATTTAGTTTAACTCAAAATTTTTGTGGGAGGATTAAATGAGAGATTATAAAGGGACTAGTTTTATCCCTGGTAGGTAGTAAGTAGGTAGGTATTAAATGTGAGTTCCTTTTCCTTGCCTCATCTCCATGAAACTTACTTGAGGTTTTAGCAGTCTGTACAAAGCTGGAAAAGTTCTAAAAAACCTGACACTTGGTACAGACTTCCAAGTTAGGATCCCTTTTTACAAGGTGAGTTATTTGAGAAATTTTCTCCCATTCAGGGGCTACTCTATATGGTTGCACAGTTTATGCCCTGCAGACAACATCACATCTGAAAGGGAATCAATCACTCATATGGTAGACCTCATCCATTTGTTTATTTATGACAATTTACTGACAGATTTAACAGCAGTGTCTTGTTCCAGCAAAATATATCACAACAATTTTCCAACAGATAGAAAATGTCTTGAGAAATGGGTGTTTCAGGTGTCCAAATGTGCTTTATGTACAGCAGAGACCTTGAACCCTGCTTTGCCTGCATGCTTTACATTTCATTTTCCATACAGCCTAAAATTCCACCATCTAGAGATTCACTTGGTTTAATACATACTCTTTAAAATGCTTATGTGTTAAGAAGTATTAACTCTAAGTCATTTGTACCTGCTGCATTTAGGCTTTGTGTTTACGACCCTGGGATATCTTTGGGGGGATACATCTTTAAATCTCTCTGAAGGATATATTATCTCTAGTTTCCAGGGCTACTTGCTATTCAAACAGATCAGAAGGCCCAGACTATGAAGGAAGATGAGAAATCCATGGAGAATTGTCTTTCAGAACCAGCCACCATGAAGTCATGCAGTGTAATAACACTATTACAGAAGAGTAAAGAATTGGGACCAATAAGTTCAATATTGTGCACTCTGCCTAATATTCCTACCTGGTTTAAATAGATATGACTGTAAAAATGTATGAGAGATTCTAGGCCATGATAATTTTAGAGCCCAAGTACAAAATGTTTTTTAACTTGCTACTTGTCAAATGTCGTTAAATATAAGGTACTGTAACTACCCATGAAGAAGTGTTATTTTAAAGTCATTCATTTTAATGATTCATTGTAAATGTATATGGCGAACTTTAGGGGAACCATTAAAATATTTTTTAAAGAAGTGTAATGGATAGACTAAGAGAAAAGAGAATTACATAAAATGCACAATTAAAACCAGAGAAGGCAGAAAAACAATGGAACACCAAAAAAAAGAGATAACAAAAAATAAGACAGATATTAAATCAACTATATCAATAATCAATCTAAATGTGAATTGTTGAAATATTTTAATAAAAGGCAGAGACTATCAAAATGGGTTAAAAAAAAGCACAACCCACCCGTGTGTTGCCTATAAAAAAATCATATGAAAACATATATTGGATAAAAGACTTGTATCCAAATGATACAAAGTGCTCTTAAAACTTAATGAGAAAATAAACAACCCCAAAAAAATTGGTGAAAGATATGGATATATCTTACCAAGAAGATATATGATGATAAATAATGATATAAAAAGATGCTCAACCTCATATGTTGTCAGAAAATTGCAAATAAAACAATGAGATACCACTACACACTTATTAAATGGCCAAAATTCAGACACAGACAGTATCAAATGCTGGCAAGGATATGGAGAAACAGGAATTCTAATTTACTGATGGTGGGAATGCAAAATGATTCGGCCGCTTTGGAAGATAGTTTGGAAGTTTTTTACAAAGCTAAACATACATTTATCATATGATCTACCAATAGTGCTCATAAGTATATATCCAAATAAGTTAAAATTTATGACCAAATGAAAACCTGCACATGAATATTTATATTAACTTTATTCATAATTTCCAAAAATTGGAAGCAACTGAGATGTCCTTTAATAGGTGAACAGGTGAATAGGTAAACAAACTGTGGTACATCCATGAAATGGAACATTACTGAGTGATAAAAAGAAATGAGATATCAAGCTACAAGATGTCATGGAAGAACTTTAAATCCGTATTACTAAGTGAAAGAAGCCAGTCTGAAAAGGTGATATACTATATGATTCCAGCTACATGACATTCTGAAAAAGGAAAATCTATAGAGAAAATTAAAAATCAGTGGTTGCCAGGGGTTTGGGGATGAGCCAGGAGTGATAAACAGGTGAAGCACAGGGTATGTTTAGGACTATTAAATTATTCCATATGACACTATAATGCTGAAAATATGACCTACATTGGTCAAAACCCATAGAACTGTACAACACAAAGAGTGAACTCTAAACTATGGATTTTAGTTAATAATAATATATCTATATTGGTTCATTAATTGTAACAAATACACCATACTAATGCAAGATGTTAATAATAGGGGAAACACTGGTAGGGAGAAAAGGGGACATATGAGAACTCTGTATTCTTTCTACACAATTTTTCTGTAAACTTGAAACTATTCTAAAAGTTAAAAGCTATTTAAGGGATGCCTGGGTGGCTCTGTCCGTTAAGTGTCTGCCTTTGGCTCAGGTCATGATCCCAGGGTCCTGGGATCAAGTCCTACATCAAGCTCCTTGCTCAGCAGGGAGCCTGCTTCTCCCCCGTGCCCCTCATCCCACTCACTCTCTCTCTCTGTGTCTCTCAAATAAATAAATAAAATCTTTTAAAAATTAAAATAAAATTATGTTAAGCATATATTTTTTTTTAAATTTACAACTTTTTTTTTTAATTTTTTTTTTATTCTTATGTTAATCCCCATACATTACATCATTAGTTTTAGATGAAGTGTTCCATGATTCATTGTTTGTGCATAACACCCAGTGCTCCATGCAGAA